>NW_010099277.1:1710-17129 GCF_000699245.1 Pterocles gutturalis | reverse complement strand
ATATATATATATATGTTAAAACTTCAGCCTTTGTCGTGGATGGTTGGTAGGAAAAAATGTATCAGAAAAGCTCATGTATTTGTGAAATTCCTACCTTATTACCACACAATCTTTGTAGCTGTAGAATCTTCAATGAGGGAAAGATTATTAACTTATTTAAACCAAAGTAGTCAAAACTATAAAACCAATGTGGTGAAAACCATAAAATTTCATTATGCCTATATACTTGTGTCTTTTCTTATACTGTCACAAAGTCTATCAGCATAAATGCCAGCATAGGTATGTATAGCCTGGCACTTTAGTCTGGTATATTTTCATTGAGATACTGTATCTGGTTCCTGAGAGGTCTTTAATTGCTGCCTCCTGACATTTTCAATGCTCCAATTAATAATAAATATTTTGTTATTATTGCAAGTTTATTGATTTAAAAGACTGCTGACATAGATCAGTTAGGTGACAAACTTTATTTTTAAGCTTTGCAATTCAAAGCCCTCATAAGCTAGCATCCTTGGGAGGCTGGAATCCACTGTCTCTTTATCTCCTTCCCACCATTTGTCAGCTTATATATTTGACAGCTCTGTTACCTCTGAATAGTCAGTATTTTTCCTGTCCCTGTGATTGTTTTCATACTTCAGGAGGACATACATGTATTTTAAGACTAGAACATGACTGTAAAAACAAAAATTGTTCCAAAATCTTTACAGCAAAGCTGGTAGCTAATAAAATTTCCTCCTAAATGTTCTAAAAGTTATTTTAATGTAGTTTTAAGGCTAAATCAAATTTACCATCTAAACATATTTCTGTAGCCTGGTTTCAGCTACAGAATATGATAAATGTATCTGATTTGTCTCCCCAGGTAATAAACAAAAGAGCTCTTGATACTGTGTATCTTAAAACAAGCTTATTGTAAATAAAGGATGCAGTTAATACAAGACAGAAGTGTCCTTAGATGCCAAAAGATTTAATATGTAGGATAAACCTAGTTGCAGTTATTTTAGATGAAATTGTGTTGCTCCGGAAAAATATTTCAAGTTTATCTGTTTACATCTAGTTTGAAATTAAATTAGCAATTGTTTGTTCTTAAAGATGATAAATAAAATCCATGGTCAAATATGCTTGATCCCAATGCAACGTGTCTACAGGAAATGAAACAGCCAAGCTTAGATTCAATCTCTCCAGTGATGCTCTATAAAACTGAGTACTTTTAATATTTCTGTTGTGCCGAGTGTTCACATGTAGACTCAATGAGGATTTCTACCCCACATTTTTAAAGGATTCTTCCACCTTAGTTTCCACTCCCGCATTTCATTTGGCATTCAAAGCCAAATCAAACACCCAAACAAGGATGCCTAGGACATGTTCTGTGAAGAATCACAATTGTAAAATGACAGTTGACATCCTTCCAGAAATAAAGCAGAATCTGTTAACCACATAAGGAGGTGAAAATGTCTTCCCACTTGAGTGATGGCACTTGAATTTTGTTGCTGATTTAAGTCTAATAGTTCCTCTCATTTTTCTGGAAGATTTTTAGTCATTATAATTTCTGAGACAAATCAATTAATTTTTGAATGGCAGCTACTTAAAGCTGTTTGTTGTCCTGCAATGTTGGCTCGGGTTCTGGCCAGCAAGTTCTAGAGCAAAACACAACTGAGATCATTGAGGATACCTGTTCAAGGCAATTCTTCATGTGGCTGGGGCTGCTATTGATATAGTACGTAAGAATGTTTAAAAATAAAAAAGTTACCCAACCACACCAATTTGCAATGTGTCATACTCTGCAGGTGCATTTGGAGATGAAGGAGTTGGAACATTAGTGAAGTTTTTTTATCATGTGGGCTGATGTGCTGTAGTAATGCCAAGTACATGCTGTAATCTTCATGGAACAGCTGCAATTTCAACAGCCGTAGTGATGTTCTGGTTTATGTCACTTGGGGATATCTTGTTTTAACTTAGGCTAAAGTTTTGTGCCACAACACAAGAAAATTTAGGGAAAAATAATAAGTGATAATTCTTAATTACTGCTGCTGAAGTTATGAATATACTGTATTTAGAACGTCTGAGCTGTGACTAGCAGAGATACTTTGCTCCATTTCTAATAAACGATGAAACTGCCTGTGGATGTTTTTCACTTGTTAGTGTGCCCATCTGGTTTTCTGGAATTATGGTGTCACCAACCAGGCATCAGATCCTAAAATGCATAAGCCTGTGACTGGCAAAGTCTGGTGGTTGCCTGTGATTTTCAGCTTCCTTTGTGGTTGCTTCCTTACAATGATACTGTGCTTTGGAAGGTTTTATCACACCCAGAGGCTTCCAGCTTGAAACATACTGAGGTATGATGCCAAGTCATACCATTACGTACAAAACACTTTCCAGTTATTCAGCAGAGAAATAACATTTCCACTGTCCGATGATATCCACACTATCCCAGAGGGGGATGACAATTGTACTCTCTTGCTAGTTGCATATGTTATTCATTGAAAATATTTTGCCCAGTGGGACATGGAAGGAATTAATTTGATTCTAGTTCTGTCTGGAATATCATTTTGTTAAGTCCCCGAAAAGTTTGCTCAAAACTTTTTATAGTTCCTGGTCTGCTATTAAGAGATTTGCCTTTAATTGTTAATTCAGAAATCCAGACCATTTTCTCTCATAGGAGCCATTGTTTTAAAGCCACTTTTTAAAAAGACTGTTAAATTGTGTAATACTATTTCTAAACTTCCCTTTGGTGTCTGTATTTTCATGTAGTCATCTTAGTCACTGAGCATGTTCATGTATTTCATCATAAAACAGGGAACCTGAGATTAGATGATTTCTCAGAACCTCTTCCAGTTTCATTGCAAGAGCCCAAAGCAACTGGTTTATCTCTGTCTCGATTGTTCTGAAAAATTCCAGTGGAGGAGGCTCAATGCCACTCAATGCCATTTATTGTCATGCTTCACTAATCTTACCAATAGAGTAATTTCATAATACTTCGATTCAGTTTCCCTTCCTGCAGTCAGGCTTATTCCTTCTCACTCCATCTCCTGTAGACACAGAGGACAGTTCATTCCCATCTCTGCCTCAGCATTTTCCTTTTTGAAGAAAATGTCCCTTACAGGTTTTGCTTCTCTGGATAAAATTAGCCAAATATTTTCTCCCTGCCATGTTCTAGACCATTGATCTTTATTGTTGTGTTCTTATCAAGAAGAATCATGCTCAAAACAAGACACAGCTGACTGTCTGCCTAGTCCCTAGTTTTACAAACCGTGCTCTGGTGTATGTGTCAGTATGTTTACATTTTTTTACTCAATACTGTTGACTTAAATCCAGCTTGTGGTCTGCTATGCCTTCTGGGTCTGCTTTAATGCCAGTCATCACTCATCTACATCTGTGCATTTGGTTATTTCTGTTTGTGTTTATTAGCTTGTTCACGTCCGATAACTCCGGTTTGCTAAGCTCACCCTGAATTCTGTTTGGATGCTGGTATACTTGTAGTCCTTACCAGCTTCAAATACCATTAGTGCATCCTACCAGACAGATACAGCCTAAATCTGAATGAGTCAGCTAGTTGGCTGTAGCTATGGAACAGGACACGAGAATTGAGCATACTGCTCTTGTGGGTCTGCATAAGTTTTCATGCTTGATTTATGGGTCTATATTTCATTTTAGTTTGTGAAGTACGTAGATCTTTTTCCATAAATTTCCTGCATTTTTCACTTCTTAAAGTTCTACTTCCTTCACTTGCCAAAAGGTTAAACAACACAACCCAAATTCTGCTCAGATTGCCCATTTGTATGCCAGACCAAGTTTAAACCCAGATTTCCTCTTTATGCGTTGTATCAAGTATGTAACTTTTTTTGCTTTGGCTTGAGATTGAGGTATTGGAAACTTCAAATTGCAAGCTTGATGAATGCAGAAAGGTTTCATTCTCTCTTCATGGATAAGCTCTGCTCTCATTTGCTCCAAAGCAAGCGCTCTGGTTAAGCGTCAGATGTGAACAAAAGGCTTTGTGGCCAAATAGTCATATTGCTCTTCATTAGTTCAGGTTTCAATATGCACAAACAAAATCTTCCCGTGCATACAATTCCACACAGAAATGGTGTAACATATGCAACAAACAGGTGACCATATGTCATGTTTCACCATAACTTAGTTTATTTAAAACAGATTTTATTTTTATGTGCCTTGAGTCACATTTTAGTTTCACTTCCATGAAGAAAGCTTCAGCTATATAAGGTAAAGTGGTCTGTTAATTCAGGATGCATCACTTCCTTTTAAGAGCTGACAGGTTAAACAAACTTCCTATGCTCTGGACACATCAGATACTGCTTTATCCTTATTGCTTTCTATGTTTCGTCAGTGGAAGCACTGAAGATAAGTAGGGACTTGAGTTCATATTAGTCATGCTCTTCAGGCTTCTGAGCATATGATCTTTTCTCTTTGGCTGATGCCCACCTCTCAGCTGTTTCTAAATGCTTGTTGGACTCCCACCCCGCTCCTTTCTGTTGCCTGCCACATGTCTGAAATCAAGGACTGATATGCTTAAGTAAGAGCAGATTTATGCTATCAATATTTGACCTGCATGTATGTTAGTACCCACCAGATACCTAATACCTTCCAAAAATGTCTTCCCTGTAGTATTTCTCTTGTCATTCTGCAGTGGTGTTTGTCAAGCTCTGTGCACAGTTCTCTAGCCAGTTTATCTTCATCCTCATCAGGACTGCAACCTGGATTGTTCTCTGCTCACTCTCTGTAAGGAGGGAAAGAAAATGTTTTCTGTGAATTCTGTTGTGGGAGGATAAAGTTTTGCAAAACAGTGCTCTCATCTTTTGCCCTTCTTTTTCTCAGGCTCTGATAACTAGCCAGCCAGATGATACTGTAGTTGTGGTGCCAAAGTCATGCAGAGAACATTGCAAGAAGAGAGTATATGAAGTATTATAACAGCCAAAACAGAGATCTATGTACACTGTATGTTTGTTTAAAGATTTCCATTTTGTTGGGGCAGTTTATCTAACATAGACTAAAGAACAAATAAGATTGCACACCCAAAACAGCATCTAAATTTCCTCTGCTCTCAAGACTCTCTATTCATACTTTCTCCAGAGCTTCCTAAATATCAAAATGAAAGAGACCTAAATGTAGTTATAGCTCCTTTCTCATTCTTACTTATATTCATAATGATGGAATCAGTTTAAATTTAAATTGTATTGACTTTATTCCTAGAAAAAGCCCATAAAAGTAAATGACAAATGTGCCATTCACTACAATGATAATAATATGCGATTGCCCTGAAGATATTTATATTCTCTACCTTTGAGAAATCTGTTGACCTTAGTACTTTGAAAAATGTTTAAATGAAATAAATACTGAAGTGAGAAACATATAGCATCCCAAAAGACATGATTAAAAAAATAGTATATTTTTGTCTAAAACTGTATTACCATTGCTTACTTTGTGCCCAAAGTATTCTCTGCCGACACTGGTCAGGCTGTCCTGTTAGTTACTATCTAGAAAAGCAGTGAAGAGGTGCCTTCCTTCTCTTCTTGCACAATCGTCAGTCTTACAGTCTCTCATAGGACATCTCCAACTCATTCTCTAGAAACAATGCAATTTTAACTCCCTGCACAAACTTTAATCAGAAGTCCACAAATGGCATGCTTTTGCCAAACAACTCTGCCACACACAGTGGTAACCTCTACTAACAAATTTCTGTTTGCAGATCCCGACCACAAATTGTATTGCCAAACAGTTCACAACCCAGTATTGTCAGTAATCATTTAGTGTTTAAGTAATGCTTGCTGTCCCTGTGTGAGACCCGGATGTCAGTCTGTTACTCACAGTGCATTCACATGGCTGTCAACTCTCCCTCCTCCTGACAAACCGTATCCAGGAGAAAGGAAGTACTGTCCCACCCATTTTGTAGCAGGGAAATTGAAGTATAAAGACATGTGACTTTATAAAAACAGAGCTGGAAATAGTCCAGATGTTACATGCTTCAGTCTTGAGTCTAAAGGACAAAACTTACACTAAGATTCTTATTCCTATCATTCCGTCACCAATGTGCAAGGTGCACATACCCAGTCTACAATAAGCTACAAGATGTAGCATGCTTTTCACAAATACCGATGTGGTTTTTGGAAAGAGAGAATTTAGTTTATGCATTTCCCCTTGATTTTTGAAAGGATTGCTGTAGCTGAATTTGTACCTGAGCAACTCTGAATTCACAGTTGCCTTGCTATGAAGACATCAGTCAGTTCACCAATGATCTGAGTTTGTCTACCTCATCCCTATTTGATTAAAAAAAAAAAAAAAGAAAGAAAAAAGAAAAAAAGAAAAAAGGTTTATCTCTCTTTGGAGGTTTTTTACATTCTTTGCTGTGTATAACATGACAAAAAAAAAAAATTTGACCAAAATGTTATTATGAATACTTTTTAAAAAGAGACAATTCATTTGTAGTCAGAGCACTGCTTGTAGGTCACAACAAATTTCTTGTTCAAGAGTTTTACAAAATGTTTCTGCAATCTGTAGTCATTCACTATTAAGCAGCTAGTGACTGAGACCAAAAAGTTGATGAGAGCTTGATAAGGAATGATTGCACATATTCTTTGAAATTTTTTTTTCCATTCTTAAGTGAACTATAATGAGAAAGTAAAAGTTTATGTGGTCTTATCTACAAAAATCAGCTAAATTTCCCTAGCAGTCCTGTAATTTGACCCTAAATTCTGCATTTGTGAGAGGAGATTAATAACTAACAGAACATTTAGGTACTAACTTTTTAAAAAATAGGACAAAAAATGGCAAGCCAAATTGCTAGTCTGAGACCTTTTGACCAATAGCTACTAGAGTCTTGCTGGCTCACTGTGCTACTCAGTTAGGAGGGATGGGACTGCTAACTTCAGAAATTAGCCTGCTAATTAGGCTGCTAATTTGTTCCATGATGGCAATTTCTGTGTAGGAAGTCATTTTTCACAGTGTTAAATGCTTGGCAGGATATTGTTATGATATATGCAAGCATTTTACTTTCACATCTACAAACATCACACAAATATAACGCATCTTGATGTGGTGATACAAACTCTTCTCTGTAAATTTGCTTTAAACACTGTTTATAGCAGTATCTCTAGTCTGTCTGCACCTTATAGCTTCCTTAAAACAAACAAAATCAAAGCAGGCAGCACATACTCTTTAGGATGTTGAAGGGATGCTAGGATCTCACTGTATTCCCTTAACCACCCAAAAGACCTTGATAACATTTTCTGCCTTTGTTGTCTGCCCGAACAACACAATGTATCTTCAGCAAGAACTTGCTTTGTGTTTAATTGGGGCCTTCTGTCCAGAATTAAAAATGCTGTTGGCTTTAAGTATTCTTTGTTAGCACTCTCTACTATCAATTCTGTTCTAACTAAACTCCTTTCTTGAAAAAGAAAATAAACTGAAATAAATAAATCTTGCTGTTCAAATGTAATTTCTACTATCTATGATTTTGCTTAGCAGTACTTGAAGTCAACTTCAAATGCTTCTCTCAGAAAATGAGTGTCCACAAGGAAGTATTGAGGAAAGCTGAAACTATCACTTTCCTTTTAGAACCTTTCTATGACATCGTTGCATTGCTGTCCTGGTTTCATGTGGGGGACAGTTTAAGTCACTGCAGTCAGAAGTAGGCTTGGAGTTGCACTTGCAGTAACATCTTAGTGCAGTGAAGGAGTGAACCTTTGAAACCAATCTTTTGATCCTCCCCCCCAGGTGATGTGGATCTTATTGCAGAACAGTTCTGGAACATGAGAACTGTATTCCCTTAGGGCAAACCTAACAGGATGTTGTAAAAGTTCAACTAATGTTCTGCAACTATTTGAGAATTTCTAGGCCACAGGACTAGATGGGGGTCCTGAAGCACCTGCAGCACTATCAGATCCCCAGCACTGTTGTTCATCTTATGCTCTGTCTTGCTAGTGCACACACAGTTTTATAGTACTCCAGCCCAGAGCAGAAAACATTCACTTTGCCTAAGAAATGCGTAAGTAAACAGGAAGTTCAAACATTTGTGTTTTACCAAGGGACTGCACAGTTCAGATTAGAACTTAATAATGGCAGTTCCCTGTTGAATCATACCTGCCCCCTTTCAAGAGCGGAATAACAGACACATAAGAATAACAGGGTTTTTTAATGATATTTTAATATCCATCATACAAACAATAAGTTAAACACCATAAAAATAATTAAATAAAGCTTGAGGTTCCAGCCCTCATGCAAATAATTCAAACCTATGAAACAACCAAAGTTTCAAAATAAAAAGTGTAAGTCTCAGGAAAAAATATGTAGTTTACAAATAACATCAATTAAATAAATGGAAATAAAGTTCTGGCTTTTGACATCTGCAGCATTCAATAGGTGTTGATTCTTTAAATCCCCCTCCGGGTCCATAGGTACATGTAGAAAGGTTGCATAATCAGGCTTTTAAGGGGACCCAGAAACCTTCCGATGTGACCTGGAAGTCCAGTCAAGTTTCTAATTCACCTTCTTGCAGTACAGTTCTTACGTGTAATACATTAAGAGTGTGTAATGTTGACACAGCTACAGGTGCAATCCCCAAGATTTTACTATACGTCGGGTCTACCGCGCAATGAACCCTGTACACCAAGCATTGCCTCAGTGTAAGTAGACTTTGGTCCTTCTTCATGCATTAGTGATAATTAATGCTGATGCAGTTTCTTTCAATTTCTGATGCAAAGCCTGATCACCCTCTCAGTACTGGTCTTAACAGATTAGGTTTCTAAGACTTGAGTGTCAGCATTGTTCAGTGTGATGAGGTAAGATTTTAGACTCAGGCCACATGTAAAATGAATATTTGAATTAAACAAGTTAAAACTTTACCAATACTTCTGGACCAAATGCTGGTTCATAAACGAAGTGGACAGATAACTTATTATGCATAGTATCATGCATGGGAATACTCATTTAAATGTTAAATATTTTAGCTTCCCATGGAGTGGTTTTCAGGTAATTCAGAGTAGTAAGATAATATATCAACTGTCTCTCTGCCTCAGGAACACCGATGTGAGCAGCAGACAACACAAGCATTTAAGAAAGCCTCGCATGACATTCAGGACTTTAGTGCCCTGGCATCAGTATAGGCTTAACCTTCTTCATTTGAGTTCAGATGTAGGAAGGAAGGTCACTTCGGTTCAGGGACAAAACGACTCTTGGACATCACCACATTCATACTGGAATCAATCCAGTTAAGGTATCGAGTAACTCTGGTGTAAACGCCAGGCTTGTTTTCCTTCGCACAGCCATCTCCCCAGCTGACAATCCCATAAAGCATCATCCTGCCATTGTGCTCACAGACCATGGGGCCACCGGAATCTCCCTGACAATGAAAAGATGATATATTAGGTCATTTTCTGCAGATGAATCCTTTATAACAGGGAGCCTGTGATTGTTTTTCTAGAGTGAAAAAAGCTAGTAAATACTTATGAGCTAATGGTTTCATTTTTGAGAACACTGCATAGATGGAACAGAAGGCTTGGCATCTGCTGTGACTTGAACACAGCCTGTAAGGTAAGGAATGCTCTAGTTGCCCTCTAGCAGGGCACACAGAGAATAGTTGTCTTGCACACAACACTCCATCCTAAGTTTATAATCACAGATATTGGACGAGTAATATAAAGGTCAAAGCCAACATGCCCAATTCTTCATCACAGAATCACTTGTCTCCCTGCCCATAAGGTACTTCTACACTCGAGAAACACACTTGTTCTTTAGTGGCTCATCTGACCACTCTGCCCCAGTGAGGGTGCAGGGAAGCAAATCCAGTTTAGAAGAACCTGTGGAAGGGCTCAGTATACCCCCCGTAATTCACCTTTCGTCCCTTTGCAGAGCTACAGTTAAGAAAGTGCAAGCTGAGACTGGAACAGCTACTGTATTCCCCTGATGCGTATCTACCAGCCATTCCTTCAACAGATTGTAAATAAGGCCTTGAGGAATAACAATGTCTAAGATACTCCACTTTTTGCTCCTCCAAAGGAGGTCTCGAGGGTGTAACACCTAACTCTAGCTCCCAACCTTCCTCTATATGTTTGGCCATGCTACAGGTCAGCTCCACTGGATGCACTAAGTTCCTGCTACATAAGGAGGCTAGCAGTATTACAAGATGCCACCAGCTGATCCTTATAGCACACATGCATTCAAAACTGTTCAGAAGATAAAACAAACCCGTTTTACCTTGCATGCATCAGCCATCCATGCAGGATCTCCAGCACAGACCATGTTGTCAGTAATTCTGGTATTATCATAGTATTCATATTTGCATTTTGTCTGTGATATTAAATTTACAGTAGCTGACATCAGTCTTTGAGCATAGTAAATGTCATCTGCAAAAAGAGTATTCAGCTATTTTCGCCATCCAAGACAAAACCCCAACCCATAAGCAAAGACTTTTGGTGCTTAAAAGAAATTAGCATAACTATTCCAGTTCTGATTTGAGGCTTCTCTTACCAGCTTATGCAGTAATGGTTTACTTCTACTGTTAATGAATAAGTTCTGAAGAGAAAAACAAGTATTCCAAATGCAAACTATAAAGCTTGGTTTTTAGAAGGAAAGAGTTTGATAGTTTTTGGAGGAAGGTCTGCACAAATGCAATCCTTTGTTAATCCTCCAACATATCCTTTGCTAATCCTCCAATACAGCTTTAATTTCTTCTAGTCCTCACCACATCAGGTATGAAAATATTGCTGTGTTTTATGTCTTGGCATACTTTGTATGGTTGACAAGTGTGAGAAGCATCAGATAGGAAATGCCATGGACAACTAGGGAAGATGATAGCAAAGATCATCTTTGAGAGATGTACATGGAGTACAAAGAATAACAGACAGGAATCTCTTTTTTTAATCCTTTGCAGATCATGGTATAAAAAACATCCAGTTCCCACATTATGGAAGTACAACTTCGGAAAGAGAAGTCATTCACTTACAAAAATCTTGTTTTCCATAGCCAGCTATTTCACACCGTGTATTGTCACGTAAGTAGAGGTTCTTCTCTGGCAAGCAGACTGTTCTGACATATTTGGACTCTACCGCACACTGTCCAGAAGTTGTTCTTATCCTTATCAAAGCTAAGAAAAAAGGCAGAGAAGATACAATAAGATTTCTAAAGCAAGTTTTTCCCCTCAAGTTCTCCGAGAGCTGGACTATTGGGCACAGTTAATGGGAATAACTGCAATTACATTTAGTTCTGGTTACATATGGTTCCTCTCATTACTTTTGGAATGACACTGGGTCATTATTTAGTAACAATAAAATTAATTTCCCAGTGGCAAACATTCCAATTTGAACTTCGTTCCTGGAAGGATAAGGATAGCTCAGGGACGATGCCTCTGAAAGTATATCTTTAGATGTTTTAAACTTCCTGACTGGCTGGCTGTAGAGGGTGGCACCCACCGCCCTGCTGACAAGGGAGGCAGTTTATACTTTACTTCTCACCAGCAGGGCTTATGAAGCTGTTCTTTGATTCTTTTTCCTTAGTGACAGGAATTTGGAAGGGATGTCAGAGTTCTAAGTGTCAAGTGCAAGAGTAGCAAGTCTGTTTTGTGCAATTTGTAAAAACCCATCTCTGACTTTGTTGGTTTAGGGATAGGCTTGTGAAAGCCAGAGAGACTTAGGAAACTCTGGATTAATTCAGGACAACCTTTGGCTAATGTGGTATCTGATATGGCATTCCCCTACTATATGATGAAACCTATGGTATGTGATCTCTGTAGACATAGAATAAGATGGTAGAAATGGGATGCTGCCACCAGCGCTTATGGAAAAGCCATGCCTTGTACAGGTCCAGAGATAGGACAGGCCTATAGTTGACTGTGTGCCTGGTAATGCATCTGACATGGGCCGTAAACCAAATTTAGACAAGTGGGAAAAGTCTTGCTCTGCACAGGACTCATTCTCAGAAGCATGTAGCTCCTCTTCCCCTTTATCTCATCTCTGGTTCTACTTCTTTTAGAAGATGTAAGCCACAATTACAGCCTTCAGCTATCCTCAGTGTTTTAAAGGCTCATATTGAGATGACACTTACCAATATCATTCTCATTGCCACCTGTGTCATCTGTAAAGTCAGGGTGAGAGATGATGTCATCAACCATGAATACTTGTTCCTTATCATCAGTAATATTCAGTATGGACTTTCCAAGGAAGACTTTGTAGATGGACCTGTTTTGTGGTTTTTTTGACCTGAGTGAGAATAAGATTAATGAAGACTACCAGTTTCTGAGAGTGAGATCAACAGTTTGGATCCAGTCCTAGTTCTGTTTTTTGTTTACTTTAACGCTGACAAGAAAAAGCAAAATTTAGTCAGCTTTGAAAGTTGCTCCAGTATTCTAAAGGAAAGCATCCTGATTTTCCATTTGAAGGGATTAAGATAAACATTCAGGCATTTTGAAATGCACACCTAGCTAGCTGCTACTAATGCCAGCCATCGGTGATGAGAATCTTCTGCAGGATGCCAGGAGGATCAGCTTTCCACAGGAAAAACAAACACCCATAGATGTACGGCTCAACAGCTCATCACCTTTCAGGACAACTTAAATTTTGGGAACAGCTAAGGTAGAATGAAACCCTGGCTCCAGTTTAGGATAAAATTGTTTAAATTGCATTATCCACCAGAATGTTTACATCTTGCTAGGTCATTCTGATTGACTTGGACAAAAAGAGGCTTAGTATTTATAGCTGCTCTTCTTGTTCTGCGCAAAAGAAGATTCTTACTATGGTACATTTTGAAGGGCTGTTCAGTGAGCATCATGCGACAAAATTAGTTGAAAAAAGCTGCAAATAAGGAGGACATGGAACTGTAAACTTACGGAGTATGAAAACAGTGTGCTGCTGTAAGTACCCAGCAAGGGTCAATGAGGCTGCCACCACACAGAAAATGGTCAACGCCCCTTATGTTTTGGAAGATGCCAGCTATCCAAGGCTGAGACTCAACCTCTGCCTGGCTTCCACCAACAATCTTGAAGTACTTGCTGATGCTCCTTTGACCACATGCATGCCCTATGAAAGGAGAAATTTTGTTCAGATATTCTTTGTGCTATTAAAAAAAAAAATCCGTTTTCTTGAAACTAATGTTACTTACCACACTTCTCTATGTTGCAGGGTGTTTCTTGAATGCTGAATCCCTTTTTGGTGTAGCACCAGGGCTTCTTCCTTCCATTTGGGTTTCTGGAAGATAAAGGAAGTGTTCTTTTCATAAAGGCAGCTTAAAAAAAAATGATACTATCTTAGAACTCTAACTGTCCTGAAAATGCCAAAACTGTTCTGTTGCAAGATATACCAGAGAAAATAATTAACTATTACTTTTGCATACTGGGAATTTTGCAGTATGATTAGCTTGGGTGGTAAGCAAGAACTCTAGGCACTTCAGAGAGTCATGTTTCAAATACTTTTATTCAAAAATTCATCTCTGTAATATTCTGGGGGTTTTTTGGGTTTTTTTGAAAAAAACAAAAAACAAAAAACAAACCAAACCATGTACCATCACTTGAGGCACTTCTGGGGCTGTGACAATAGAAGTCATCCCAGGAAGAGCAATGCTTTTCTTACCTGCAGTAGCTGTGTTTGCCAAGTCCAAGCTGCAAAGCATTCGTCAAGTGAGCATGGTAATGACCCCTCCTGATTACTGATGGAAGGTCCCATGGCAGACATTCATCTTCTGTTGCCATTCCTCTGTAGTCCTCCCCATTCTCAGTATAGCATACACTGTCAGTGTCTAAGAAAATTAATGTTTTGTTAGCAGCATGTTCTTGTTTATAATTGTTTTGAGACTGAAATAATCTGTATGGATCCTTCTAATAAGAAAAAAGTTCATGCATTACACTTGAAAATATATGATGAAAATCTAGACTGATTATATATTTTTATTAAATTGTACTACATGAATTTTGAGCATCAAGTATCTTATGCTTTAAAGCCTGCATATTACTTCTCTAACAGTTTCAGTGTACTTCACAATATAACCAGATCTTCTTCTGCTTCTGAACACTCCCAAACAAATTCACTTTTTTCACCCCAAATGAAAATGTTTGTGAGGTAGGCAACATTAGTGAGGAGGAAGGGACAAAAAAAAAGTTAGAGATCCTGATTTTGGGCCAATATTTAGTTATTTCTTCTCAGTCTGTTAGCATCTGCTAAAGGATGTCCAGTTGCGTTTATGGGTAATACTTTCACTTGGCATTTCATATTCATGATTTGCCTATCTTTTTAGGTCTTTTCAATCAATTTAGTTAGTATTAAGGAAGATAGATGCTCTACCTAGTTCACAGTGAATCCCAGTGTATCCTTCTGGGCATATGCAACGATGAATTCCGCTAAAAAGGTAATAGGTAATGCAGGTTCCTCCATTCAAACAATGACATTCTGCAAGTAAAAGACATCACTAATTAGAGGCAAAACATTTGAATTATGAAGTAAAGTGAAATGTAGTTGCAAACTACATTTTAGGTATTCAAGTATCACTAAGAGTCTTCCTTGTATGAAGATGTAATTGCAGGATAACAAGTTCTTTTTAGGTTTAAGTAGAACAGGCAGATATTTACCCTTGTGATCTGATCTGCGTTTATATGACAGCTTGAAGTGCTTCTTGATATAAACCTAAGGGAAAAGAAAAAAGGATTTTAAGAAAACAGTTTCTTGTATGTGGTTTATCTTTTATGGGCCCAAGCTCCATTCCCTACCATATACCTTCAACAGTTTAGGAGTCTATTTTTGCATACAGTTACCAGCTGAACCTGCTCAGTGGAATCTGGAAGTGAATGAAATCTGGAACTCTACTTAAGCAAAGCAGAATGGGGAAGAAAAAAACCATGCCACACAAAAATCCCTCATAAAAACTCCACCAAACAGGTCCACTGCATCAGGTCAACATCGCAGTTATTTCTGCTATAAGGACCTGAGCAGCTCTCAATAGCCAGCGTCCCTGGAATGGGGAAGGGAACTTCTCCACCTCCACCTCTCAGTCACCAAGCAGCGCAGCAAAGATGCAATATTCTTTGGCTGCCTCTGTCATTTTGGTGACCTTGGTGCTTCACTGTTGTGCCATGAAATAAAAGCCAGTAGATTTAGACAATAGATTCTTGCCCTGTACTTCAGGGCTTTTCTCTGCTTTGCAGGCTAGATATTTCTTTCTCCATGGAATTGAATAAGATTAGGCTTTTAGTGTACTTTTTCCAGAGGTCAAGTGGGCTTGCCCTAGGTAAAACAAGTAATGGTAACAATATAATTCCATTATGTTATCTTAGGGTGGAGTAGAATCAGAAGAAAAACCAAAGGGTTCAAAAACATGTTTCTTGGCGTTGTATGTGCAGAGGTATATGTACATGCAAAGGCAGCAAAAAAGAGAATTCAAGTCAAAAGCCTACTACACTGTCCAAAGGAGAAGTATAATCAAAACCAGAAGTG
>NW_010099277.1:0-1690 GCF_000699245.1 Pterocles gutturalis | reverse complement strand
CCCCCTTATTTCAAAACTTACAGAATCTAGTCCTGTGACAAGCATGCCCAGGATTACTGTGAAGAAGACGAGCAGCTTCATGTTGTTAGTTAGCTTCTCACTTTGTTCCTCTTCTATCTGTATTATTTTGATTCTGAAAATAAAACAGGAACTTAGTGTCATGTTGTAGCTCGCAGTATTAGCTTTCTTGTTTCTATTATCCTCAGGTGGTTTCAGAACAAGCCACAATACAATTGGTAGAGGAATTAAGCATTAATTTGCTATGGAATACCAACTTATTATTTCCACAAATTAAATCAGAGGCTATTGTTTGAAGCTTTTTTTTTTTGTACATTTAGCAATACAACCAGACTTTTTTAGAGTTCAAATGAAGTAGAGAAAGGGAAATTGGAAAAATCCATACTCTGTTTCTGCAGTGTGGACTAACAGTCAGAAATTGGCAGGTATATTTAGTTGCTGTCCAACTATTTGTACCTATTGAACTGATTATTACTACCTTGCAACAAAAGCACTGAACATCCACATTTAGGGTATGAAAGGGAAAGCTCCTTTTTCATTACCTCTATAGTTGCTGACTGCATCTTGTTGATGCGAGGCACTTGCATAAACTGGCCACCTCACTGAGTGCCTCTGACCACTACAAACTCTTGAAAGTCTGGTCTTGATGTTACCTCACTTACTTATGGTATTAGAGAGGCTTAGTACATATTTAGTCTTGATTTCTTATATACAGCTAGATCTTGTTCCCAAGGATGGATAGCAACCTTCCCAAGAGTGACTTAAAAAAATAGCTTGTAAAAACAATAGGGGAAGAGATCTATAGAGCACCAATATCCACCCCCCCCCCCCCTTTTTTTTTTTAATTGCAATGCAAGTCACAGGATTTTTTTTAAAAGTGTCCTCAGTTTTAGAAAACTGAAACCTGATTTTTAAGATTTCAGGGGAATCTTGGTTATATTTACATCAGCAAGCAGTGCAACGCAGCAGAAGAGCGTACACAGAACTGAGTTGGTGCTGAAGACCTGCTCCACTTTGCCTGCTTCAGGGGTTTCTACACTGCACTAGTTCTAGTTTGGTCCCACAGACTGAACACCTGCTGATATTTGGAGTGCATCTTCCAGTTCAGTTTTATTCAGAAGAAACACAGTGCAGGTACTCTAAAGCCATGCAGCAGTGTCAACAGAGATCACTGAATTCATTTGAAAAAAAAGCTGACATGATCCAAACCAAAATGCTAATGTAGATGCACCCTTTACTTTTAAAGCAGGTTTCATAATGCAAGAAAGCAAATCCTGCCTCAGGTACTTGGACACACACACTTTTCAGAATCAGTTGAGACTTCAGCAGAGATGGTTTCTGTTAAACATTATTTATATTAAGATAATTATTTTCAGCATATTTGGCATCTATGCAAGTAATCTGTCATCACAAATAGCAATACTGCTGATTTTTTGTTAAAATTATGAGATACCGTAGCATGGTACAGATCTTCCCCACTGCTGAAGTACCGCACCATAGAAGGTTGGTGGGGTGTTTTGGTTTGGGTTTTTTTTTTTTTTTTTAATTTAAAGAGCACCCCCTTAATCCTGAGACCTCGCATTTTTACCCTACAATCGTAATTCGGTTTTAAAAGACATCGCACTCACCAGCGCCGGAGCCCCCCGGAGCGGCGGCTGTTGGTGCCGGGCGG
>NW_010099276.1:0-46549 GCF_000699245.1 Pterocles gutturalis | reverse complement strand
AGAAATTCCCAAGGGGCGGGACGTGCTGAGAGGGGTGGGGTGTGAACTGCTGGGAAAGGTAGCTGGGGAGAAATAAAGTTTTTTTTAAAAGTGTGCAACCTTTTCCTGGAGGAGAGCAGGACCGTCTTTGTGTGTGACCCAGCACGGCTTCCCGCCAAGAGCAAAGACACTGAAGGACTCTGCTAAGGTACTGCCCGTGCACCACAAAGCTCGTTTAGGTTGCGCTTTGAAAATATGCAGCACTGCACGTTAAATGGTAAAAGGTTAATTTATCATTCCCAAACAAAACTTATAAGGATAGCCCTTGAAAAGTAAAACACTTCTCCAAGAACTGTTCTTAAAGAGCATCCATGTTTGCATTTGCAGCTATGTAAGCTACGTTAATTGTTAATTAAATAAGCACTTCTCTGAAAAGAGCCTCCGGCAAAATTCTCTCACCCTTATTTGGGATTTCTCTGCAGAAGAAGGTTTATTCTGATATAAATCAAGGCTTGAGTTAAGCTGAAGTCACATTAACCTCATAGAGGCATAGCAAGGGCAAGAAAAAAAAGCAGCACTGTTGGGCTTGCTTCTCCTAAGCATCAAATAAAAAAATCCATACAAAGACTTTAGCTACTGGTGCCCTCCAGGAAGAGTTGTGGTTGCCAAGTAACAGGAGATTGAAATTAGAATGTCAACCAGGAGCTCTAGAAGGCTAAAACAGAAGTTTCCATGTCTCTAGAATACCATGATTCAGTACTTTATTCCCACGTGTTCTATAAGTTATCCACCTATTCCCGTTTAATAATGCCTTCAATTTAAAGAGTATTGCTGAAAGAAAGATTTAACTAGATTTTCCTAGCACTCTTTCACAAGAGAAACCACATCAAGATTTCAGCCTTCCTATTAGGAAAAGTGCTTTTTCCTCTTTTCCCGTTGCCATGGGCTCAGACCTTCCAAAAAACTCCAGAAAAATCCAAACCAACATGGTATCTACCAAGGACAAAATTTATATGCTGTAAATTATTCTCTTCGTCCCCTTTGATTTGGTTTAAGTCCAGTTAGATACAAAAGAAGTCCAGTGTACGGAGGCTGTGAAGAAAGTGGCCTTAAACAAATCAAGCAATAGCAACCTAGAAGAGAAGTACTCTAAGTAAGAAATATCTTATTTGTACAATGGTGCATAAACTGTTTATATTTTATAGTTCAGATGAAAGACTTGATTTTTTCCCTGTGTCACTGAACTGATCAATGAGGGGTGCCAATGTAGTTCATAGTTTGGGTTTTTTCATGAATTGTAGAATGTAAATTGCATACATTACAACAATAGGACATCTTATATATGAGGCCATTAACAAAGCAGTGAACTTGTTTTGCTAGAATGGAAACTGTAGCACAGTCTGTTCAGATTAATTATTTTTGTTGTTTTATCCTGAACAAACTCTTAACTTTTTGTTTTATGCATATCTAACTAAATGTGGTTGCTATTGGGCTGGCTATGGTGCCTAGCTTTCTCTACCCTGTCCAGCATCTCTTCAGACAAATAGTGAAGCTAAATCTTGGTTTTTTTCTTTTCCTTATGAAAATAGCACCTGACTTCCCACAAGCACAGCACAAAAGACACCTCCTTCTGAAAGCTTCAGTCTTGATCCTCAGTCACAGATTAAGCATGTAGTGAATTCATTACTTCCCCGGAAAAGCTGGATTCTGGAAGCAGATCCATGTGAGCAATTCCTGCACCCAGAGGAATCAGGGGAAGTCAGTCAGGCTATTAGATGGGGTCACATAGGCTTGTGTACCTGCAGGTTCTAACCCTCAAGGATTTCCTTCAGTAGATCTCTGGGTGTAAAATCAAGCCAGGTACTTTACGGTACAGAATGGGCAGGCTGGTACAGACCTTATATATGCTGTTACTCCTTCAGCTGCAGTATCTGTTTCTAAATGAACTTTCTTTACTTTCAGGGTCAAGCGAATTTAAGTGCTTTAAGACAGCAAGAGCTGTCAAGCAAAGTTGCTTTTGTTATGTTTTACACACACGTACATGCACACCCCATGGGACAAACAAGTTTTGCCTTATCTGTTGACCACCTCATTCTGTATATAAATTTAAGTTATTCTCTTCATATTTTCCTTTCTTCTTTTCTACTGCTTTAACACTTTCATTTGAGAAACATGTTTATCTAAAAGCCATGCAATTCCTTGTAATCTCAAAGACTGTAATCCTCTACAGATTCGTATATTCTTCCAGTATCAATTCCATCTCTAATACTGTAAGCCATCTGTTAGGTATTCATATTTATATGGTTCTTGGGTTGTTCTTATATAAACTGAACAATAAAAATATGTGATGAAAACATCAATTGCAATAGATTTTCAATACAAGTTTGTGTGGGAACCCTTCAATGTAAAATTGAAACAGATTTTCATTAAGCCTCACAGTAGTAAATAAGTTATTTTGAGAGCACAGATCTATAAACAGTAAGCAATACTCTCTTACTGAAAAAAAAAAAGTTATATTAGCCTTTCTTCACAGATAATCTTACATGAAACGTTCTTAAATTTTTCAACAAACTCTCTACCAGTTTTCAGTCCTCCATATGCTCCTACTGTAATTTATGGAATTATAGATATCCAGTGTCTCTGGGCTTGTTATATGCAGAGAATTTCTGCTTCTCCAATTTCAGTGCAATGCAATTTGCTTCTAGGAAAATTCAGGGGCACGGCACTACCCCATCCAGTTCTCTCAGACTCTTCTCCAGACAGGAGTTGTTAACTGCTTTCCTGAATTTTAGATAGTCATTTGCAGTACTTATTACCAAGATTTAATTTTATTCTTAGTGTGAAAATAAGTTGTGGCACATGAGAATGCTGGTCATAACTTTGAAACCTGAGATTTAAAGCACAGGTCCTGCTTACAGACAATTGTCCCCGCTGCATGACTTCAGTCCATGTCCATTGACTCCTGTGCTGTTATAGACCTTGGCAATCCGTTTGTTTGCAAATACAGTACAAGCTGACTGAAAAAATATATAAAAAAATTAAAATGTCACTAAGCCATGTGGTCTCAAAGTGATCTCTGCTCAATTGTGTCTGACCGGTTTAGTTGTATTTTATGGCTGTGATTTTTTCCCTGTACTTGGAAATGTATTGGAGGGATAGCAGCTAGATTCCAAATAGAAGGATTGAGAATCTGGGTAATATTCCTTCCGTCACAGCCAGTACATTTGAGGCTTCTAAGTCAGTTGGTATACCAACGTATGCTGGAAATATCAAAGCCTGAAAATAATTTTAGAATAATGTTTTATAAATTTAATGTGCACATGCTGAACTGATGGGTGCCACCTGCACAGTGAATAAATACTCTGTCTGAATAAGCATTATTGGAGCTCCAACAGGAAAAAAAAATTTAGGCTTTAATTTGTTGCTATTTGAACCGTCATTCCTACTTCATAAAGAATAAATACTGCACTTTGATTTATATGCGTATTCTATTTTTGAAACCTAACCAAACTGGTCTGTTTGGTTTATTTTGACTTTCTGAAAAAGTCTAACCAGGATAAAATCTATCCAGAGCTAGATACTACAGTTTAAAAATAACAAAGCATAAATAGCTCTTTCCTGACAAACATTTTCAGAACCTAGCCTGAATGTATCATTGTCCAGCTGCAGAAGATTTTTTTATTATACCCGATACAGAGCTACACAGGGGGACTGATCATCTGATTTGGCATGACCTCAAGCTGTGCGTTATTCTTCCTGTGCATGGACAATCTCTAGTGTGTGGTAACTGAACTGCATTCAATACTTAGTTTCTCTAGAAGTTACTAATTGTAATAGTGTACATGAGGATGACAGCAAAATTTCAGTTTTCTGTGAAACATCACAAGTATTGAATCAGTAGCAACAGGGTAAAATAGGAAGATTGTGTACATGCACATACATACCTGCCGGTATCTAAGCGTGTGTGGATACACGTTCAAAGCATGTGGAGGCATGATAGGCAACAAAAGAAAAAAATTTTGAACTTCCCTTTATCTTTTCATAAATCCCATTTGTTGTGATTCTTCATAAAAAAGGCAAACCTTTCTTTTTATAATTTTGATGAGGAACCTATTCTTGCTGTCATAAGTTTATATTGTGTACAGAAACACTCGCTTCTGCTCTTTTTGACATCACACTTGGCTTTTATCAAAGGTAGATTCTAAGAGACAAGGGAATCAAAAGCAGTCTAGCCAGCATATCTATCCAAGCTGCTCTCAGGCACTGCTATTCCTAGATGAAGCCAGACTGATTAGAATATAGGTATAAGGTTATATAGATACCCGGCATCATTCAAAGGTTCAGTGCATCTAGTAAGAAGACAAATTAAAAGTCCATCTTAGCCATGTGCATGCATTCATGTACTAGGAGAAATGGCATTTTCATTTACTGGACTCTTATAAAAAGCTATGCACAGTGAGGGGAAAAAAAGTATTTGGCTTTCAGCCCAAGCCTATTTATCCACTGCCTTTCAAGTTCATCTCAAACATTCAGATAAACAAAGATAGGTGATCAAAGGCATCCATTACTTTTGGTGAATATATCCATGCTTTAGCTAGCCTTTGATAATTTGTACCTCAATGTTGTATACAGCAAATTGTGCTTAGAAGGCTATGACAATGAAAAATCATGTTGTAAGCACATAACTTCAGAAACAGTGTACTAATGAAAATATGACAACAGTGAAAGATTTTTATTATGGACCTGATGAAGCTTGGTAGCGGTAGAAGTGTAAGTTGCTACCACATCTGTATAAAGCATGCTGGTACGTCGTATTTAGGAGCTAGACTAAGGTGCACTGGTGAAAACTTCAGTACATGCTAACGGACACATCTCTGTTACAGGTATCAGCATTGTTCTTGTCAGCAGCAGAACACATCAGTAGATGTCAACATGTGAAGCTCTGTAGGATGATACGCCAGTGTAGGCATGCTACTTTTAAAAATAATTATATATGTATATGGCTCGTTTCATCTCTGATTATGCAGGTGGGGGTTATTTGTCAGATGTTTGATTTCATTTGTTAAGGCTTTTTTGTTGTTGTTACAAATTAATTTCTCACCACCGACAGTGGTAATCGGCTTGATTATATGCATCAGGATATGCTTTTCCTCCAACGGAAAAGTCAATTTAATTGTGTTTAAGTCGTCAAATATGAGATTATGTTCCTTTTGGTCTTATTTTTTTTAAATAATTTTTAATTTCTTTTTGCAAGAGAATAAAAACCCAAAACAATGCTATGAGCAGAACAACTACATTACTTGAGCAGTAATTAGCAAAGACATCAGGTCAAAGGAATGCAAACATACAAGTCTATTGCTCTGCCTCACTGCAGAACTCTAGTGTGCTGTGTTAGTAGATTTGTTAAATCTTTCATCAGTTGCAGAGAAATGAGTATCAACATGTCTGGTTGTACCCGAGTATTTTTAATACTTTCAAGATGTGTGTCTAATACTCAGATGTATTCAGATTAATTTATTCAGACATTCCTTAACTTCAAATTTATTTCTGGTGGAGACAGAAGCTTTCTGTTAGCAACAGATTATGCAAACCTTTCTGCTGCATTTCACCTAAAAAGAACAGTGACATAAGAATTTATGTTTGCTGAGACATCAGTTTTATTTGATAGTAAGGGCTGAATTAAAAAAAAAAAAAAAAAGCAAAATATTTTCTGGAGATTAAAGCCCTGTTTTTCATAAAGTAAGTGTTGCTAACATCTTTGTGAGTTAGAGTAACCTGATTCTATGCTCACACACTAACTTTCAGACAGGAAATGAAAAAAGGGTATTTTTTCCCTAATATATATAAAGTTGAATGGAGGGAAAGGAATAGCAAATTCTTGTTGCCAGTATATAATATATATTTACTTATAATTCCAGCTTGGGGTTTGCTGACGTCAACATGCCATCATTTTAATTCTTTTATATAAGCCATGCTATTGCCCCGATTCTAAACGGAGTATTACTTGCAGTATTAGAGTCAGTGGTGCTTTATGATGGTTCTGTAATTGAAGTAAAGTTAAATCTTTCCTGAGGCAAGTAGGGTGAAACTCAAAAGCATTATTGCTATCTGAAGAGGATTGCTGAGACATGTCCCCCGGACGTAGTTGACAGATACATCTCTTTTAAGATTGTCTTCTGAAAATAAACTAAGGTGGATTTTTTTCCTCCACTTGAAGGCCATGCGGTGGAAAAGAACCAGTATAACCAAAGATACCTTACACTGGTGCGGGCAGGCTTCAGATGCTTTAAAGAGAAGTCTCTCACACTTGACCCAGCACTCTCTTGGTTAAATTCTCCAACTTGTAGCTTTCAGGATCACGGATTTGAAAATTAGATATTTGAAGTAAATATTTGGGTGAAACATTCAGTACAAAGTAACAAAGTTATTTCCCCAAGTAATGGATTTTGATTTATCAAGTTTTCAAGTAGGGTCATGCTCTTCACTGAAAAGAATGCAAGCAAAATTATTTGCGTTTTTTTTTCTCCCCTAAGCTTCATTTGGCATTTGATAACATACAGTCAACTATGCTTATTCTTAAATGTGCATTGGTGATTGTAGACACAGTTTTGTTCAAAATAAATATTACATATTTTTATAAGCAAGCTTCCAGAATATTTGAAATCTAGCATACTTAATATATATTATTATTATTATAGATTATTTCACACCTGCTTTGTTTGTGTTTAGGAGAGTTCAGGATATTTCCACTGAAACCAAAGGTCTAACCTCAGATTTTTAGTGCTATAGTAAAGCATATTACTGAGATTGACTTTTATAACATTATGTATAATTACTACACTTCACCCTTTAGCTTCTACAGTTGTGCTTTCCTACCTATCTTCATATAGCTCAGAGATGTGTAGGAAGGCAAGATTTAGAATTTTAAGACGAGGGATAAAAAAAACAAACCACACAACAAAAAACCAAAAGCAAACCAAACACAACCTTAGAACACATAAGGATTAAAAAAAAAAAAAATAAAAAAAATTGCCTGTCAGTATCAGAGGACAGGATTTACTAAATTTATTAAACTCCCTATTAGTAAACTGACTATAAGAAAGCCAAAATAATCTCTTCCAGATGCACCTGGCATTGCTCCTTGCTCCTGGATTCTCTCCAAGGTGGGCCATTACTTTTAAATGCACAGATACGTAACAATATATGCCAAGCCTTGGTGCAATTATGCTTTAGTTTGAACACACCTTAGAGCAGTCTACAGTATTTAAACATTATCAATGCAAAGCTTTAGCATCATGTTACACTACCATAAGCGTAACAATTTGTCCTTGCAATATTCAAAGTGGTGAAATCTGATATTACAATGTATCCCAATTCCTCTAGTATCCAGAGAGTAGTGAGTGTTACCATAGTAAACTGTAAGTTAAAGACTTGGATTTTTTTGTACGTTAGCCAGTATTTTATATTTAAAATATGTGATTTAAAAAGCTTCCATTTATCTAAAGGACTGAGAAATGTCAGCTAGTTCATAGATTTGAAAAACACAATCACATCTCATATCTAAGTGACCAAGAGATAAAACAGGGCTATTCAAGAGGAATTTCCATTTCTTTCCATTCCAGGAAGTCTTGAGTATGTATGGGTAGAAATAGGATCTGTTCTCTTATTTGATGCAATGTAGTTCATATAAAATAATAGATCATTGATTTATTTAGTTTAATACAAGCCACGTAATTCACTTGAGTATATAACTTAAACATGTAGAAAATCCTAGTTTCTCTTAGGGATAGGAAATAGACTCAGATGATTAAAAGTCTTCTGGTTACTTCTCCTTGTAGCTTTTTGTTGGTTGTTTTTGTAGGAAGTTAAGAATTCTCTGAGGAAAGCTCCAAGATGTTTGCATGGGTTTGAGTAATGGAAAGAATTTATGACAAAATATGCTTCTGCTAAGTAGTGATATGGAACAATAAATAATAAAAGTCAAGAAGTAAGGATCACCAAGACTCCATTTCTAAAAAATAGCTTTTCCAAGAGGAAAGTGGAACTGCTGTAGAAGAATTTACATGAAACATTTGAGATGATGCTTGCCAAGGAAGCCTACCTTGAAATTTGGCAAAAAGCCAGTATGTTCTAATTACCTTTACTTTGCAGTTCGAGTTCTTGGTAAGAAAGTGCTACTTGGAAGAAGCTAGGACTGTAGAATTTGATAATCCTGAGTAAAGTTAACTGTTCTGCTGTGCCAGAAAGCTAAGCAGACTTTCTAAAAACCAAGAACACACTGAACGTAATATTTTATAAAAGAAGACTTGACAAAAGATGTAAAATGCTAGGTAGCCAAAGTTGAGCAGTATTGTAATAATAATTTATGTAGGTTATTAAAAGTAACATTTTTCTTATGAAAATAGGTAGTTTTCGCATGCATACTGCAGTCCTCATTGGAGGAAAAGAAAGAAGAGCAGTTCCAAGAACACTTTTATCATAGAAGGAGAGAATATAGAATCATTCTTTCATAATAACCTAATGCAGTAGAAAAGTTTCAAAGCAATAAGCCATATAAATACTGTTCTTACCACAGCTATTTACTATGAGCCGTAACACCCTTGGTCTTTATTAGCATTGTAGCATAAATGAATGTCAGTATGTCATACTGAAGCAGCTGCTGATAGACTTGTACAGTTGCTTTCGGTTACATTAGCATCTATCTTCAAACAGTCTAAACAGCCTTATTTTTAAGCTTAACCTGAACTTGTTACTCCAGTTTCCCATTGATACTCCACGAGTAAACATACAGCAAAAAGGCTACTGTTATCAGGCAGCCTTAATCGCTATCTGCCCTCATACATTCCTGTCTTCCTCCGCCGTCACTACTCTGCCATCAGTTCCAAAGTTGTTGCGTCATCTGCACTGCATTAGATGTATGCCACCCAGGTGTGCCTTCCCACTGAGAATGCAAACTGCATTTATCTAGCTATCATTAAGAGGTTGAAGGGGGCGTTTTGATTCTTAGAAGTTGTAGAATTAGACTAAAGAAGTTTTTTAAAGTTTTGCAAGTTATTCTTACCAGAATTAGACACTAATAGACAGATTTAATGGAGTCAGTCTTTATATTTAATTAGAGAACTTTCAATTTTTTGGCTTAATTTCCTGACCCAATCTTTCACTTTCAGCATAAGCAGTATGAGTACTAACCTGCATAACAATCACAGATGATGTGCTCAAAGCAAGTCACAGGTCTGTTGTGTACAGCAGTTCATGTTTTTTGTCTAGGATTAAAGCATCACACTGCATCAGAGCATTTGGGCTACATTCCTGACTGTCATGTGGAGAAAAGCTGTGGATTTGGTTATGCTCCCTGTGCCTGAGGTTTCTCCTCTGTAAGGAAAAAGTAGGAGCATCGCTATGCTTTAAGGCTTAGTAGCGATTTCTCAATAAGTGTTAACGCAGTAAGTATATACTGCTGCCAAAGGGACAGTCCCTTTTTCCCCTTTCAGCCCCAGCTGCAAGTTTCTGCCCCTTCTCTCACACTGGATTTATCAGTCACAACACTGCACAGCAGGTCAGATTTGTATTTTTTCATTACTAATCTCACAATCCCAGCGCTTCTTGATCAATGCAAGGGAAGGAGCAGGAAGGCCCAAGAGTGGCTGAGGTGTGCAGAGCCTGAAATCTCTCCACTTGGCACCAGCATATAGATCCAGTTACTTGGTGTGTGAAACTGCAGCCTGAGTGGCTAGAAACTCTCTGATCCCAGAGTCTCTTTTTGCATATGCAAAGTATGTCTCAAAGGCTATACCTTCTTACTCATCTGTTTATCACACTGCCATAAGCAGCAGGATTATTATATACAATCAGAGCTGAAATTGCTAAATTAGTTTTTTTGCTATTGTTCATAAATTCCACAGTATAATTACTTTACCTCTTACACTATAGGTGTTGTCTAGTTTGAAAAAAGCCCATATGACTGCTTCGAAAGGTTATAAACAGGAACAATAGGAGTAAATAGCAAGGCAAGAAAGCTTGCTGATAAACACAATTTTTCAAGGTACTTGAGACTAAAACACACATTGAAAAAGTGCAACATTAGATTATGAAATAGCAGATTAAATCTTATGCAAGTCAATGCAAAGCAACAGCCTAGGAAAAGACAGCCTACGTCACATGTAAACAGCACGGCGTTCTGGTTTAGCTCCTGTCAACCAATAAAGAGATGTGGGATTTACTGTGAATAGCTCCCTAAAAATGCCAGGTCAGTGCTCAGCAGTGGTTAAGAGAAGAAACAATGTTAGGAATTTAGGATAAGAACAAAACAGAAGAGAGTACTTCTTGCACTGTAGAAATTAGGGATGTACCCACACTTTGAATACAGCATGCAGATCTGTTCCTGTGCCAGAATGGAAGGGGAACAGAAAAGGGCAGCAGGGATTTGTAGCAGCTTCTACATGATAAGCAACTAACTAGATTAGGACTCTTCAGCTGGAAAAATAGAAGTATGACAGAGAAAACTGAAGTTATTTTTATAAGACAAGTACCTCTCACATGCCTATATAGGCATCTCATAGGGGCTACAAAGATAGATTTGGATAAGAATCAGGCAAACTCAGAAAGCAGGTACTCTGGTGTGTGTGTGCAGACATCTCCTGTCTTGGGTTCTCACAGCATTTCACAAACCACAGTTAATCCAGTGGTAGATGATTAGGAAGAGTGCTGAAAACAAACAAAAAAGTGTTTTCCCCCTCCTATGACCTCCCATGTTATAGCAATCAATGTAAGGTTTTCCTGAATTAGAGGCTGATCTTCTATTTCTGTGCATTTGAGAGTCTTTTATAGTTTCATTCTTTCTATAAGTTGCCTTTTGGGTTTTGTGTTCTCCTTACTATGATTTTATATTTAAAATACCAGAGCCAAGGGCTTTTAAATTCTCATTTAGAAGCAACTTATACTTTTTGCCAAATGACTTATTACAGCTAATAGTGCTCTTTGTTCTGTGGATAAACTTCTCAGGTTTGGAGGGAAGGATTCTTTTAACCTTTTTTTTTTTTTTCTAATTAAAGTCAGTAGATTATATTGAGTCTCTAGAATAGCATTTTTAAACAACCTGCAAGCATTTTATCCTTGTAGCTGTTACTTCAAAATGAAAGCAGAGATTGATTTGCCTAAGGGCAGATGGTGAATTAATAAGGGAGATGCGGAACAAAATTGAAGAGCAAAGTCTGGCAATCTGTTGTTTCCATATCCAACTACACAACTTCCCTCCATATTTCTTATTGTGTAACAACACTAATCTTCACTTCTTGGCAACAGTTTTTCTGCAGTTTCACTGTACTGCCAAACACTTCCAGCTACATGAGATATGCTAGAAGTGAACAATGCTGAAATATTCTTACACATCAAGATTTCCTTTTTGTGTTATCTCAGTACAGACCACAGTTAAAGCAGAACACGTACCCTATTGACAGGGTACAGCTGGGGAGTTTTAGAACAAATTTACAAAGCAGGTGTCTTCCATTTGTGTAATGGGATTTCTTACAATTTGACTACCACATTTAGAGACGTCTGTGAACTGAATTACCAGATTTCAATTTACATGCATCTCTGAAATATCAAAATACAGATCTTAATGTTTTACTATATGTAGCAAGTAGATGAAGTATGATAGAATTACTCAGCAAATTCCCACCACAAAGGTGCATATACAGTTGTTTTGAAATTAATTTCTACTTTTACAAAATGCAACCAATATTACAAAAATATTATCAGAGTTTGTCACTTTTAAGTGACAGCATCTCAGTTAAGTAGTTTCAAGACATTTTCATCGATTTCCTATTTCTGATGTGTGCTGATCTGGTTTTGCTTTATTTCTGTCCTTAATGGCTAGTCGATTACTTTCTTCTTAGTCCAATTACTGAAATACCAAATGGGCAGATTTTCTGTCTCCAAAATGTGCCCAAAGTACAGGGTTCTGACGAATCCACGTTTAGCCAAGACAAATAAGTAATCTCTCTATTGATATGCATTATTTATAGTTGAAATCATGTGCATCTCCTAATTTGAAAATAATTTAGGACACAAGATTTAGATCCAGATCTATTCTCCAAATTCTCCATAGTTTTAAGAATCTGCTAATCCAGGACTGCCTAGGCTTTTTAGGAAAAATTATGGCTCAGATTTAGTGATGCTCTTGTTCCTTCACAGAATCCTCACAAAATTCTGGAGAGTGGATGTTTTGCCTTGCTTGACCTTTGTTTAATTAAGTAGGATAAACACCCCGTTGTTTCTCCAACACCCAGAAACTGGTGGAAAAAATAGCAATATGACATAAAAATACTTGGAAAAGTTTTTACAGTGAAGCAGGAATACCATCTGGTTTAATTTGGAGGGTAAAAAAGCTGTTCTGTATTTACAAAAATTGTGCAGATAACCCGAAAAGGCTAGACAGGTACATCCTAAATAAACATCTGGGGTGTTCACTTCTGGAATAAAGACACAGAGTATATAAAAAGGTGGTGGTCTCAGAGTTTTTGTTTATATATAGCACTTCTCTTAGCAACACAAAGCAGCATTAAACTGTGCAACATGCTTTTAAAAAAGCAAGTTTAAAGCACACAGGATTGCCATCCCAGACTGCTTACAGGAGAAAAAAAGAAAGTGGGGGTGGGAAGAAGAAAGAGAAATAACATTTTCCCATGCAGGTATTCTGGAAAGTATAGCAGACTCCACCCAACATAGTAAACAGACAGTTTACAGAAAAGCCAGGCTCCAGAGAGAAGTAAAATGAGGAACTCTGCAGTCAAAAAAACCAGTAGTTCACTAACTATATAAATGTTCAGTGTTAAAATTGATCATCCTGATTCTAGGAACTAGGTGATATGACCACAAGCTACAAAAATAGCCACAGAAGGAGTCACATGGAGTGATGTAATGTGAACATGGAATAAATCCTTGCTTTTTTTAAACTGAAAGCAGTATATTCAGTGAAACTCTAGGAAAAACACAAACAAACAAAAAGGTTAGCTCTAGTGCACTGATTCAGGCCAAGGGCAGCATTCGTCTGTAGGCATTTGATGCTTACATCAGTATCCCATGGCAGAAAAATCTTAACCTTGGCATAACAGCACTGCAGAGAAGTAATGGATAAGACCTTCATTTCTGGAAAAGTTACTCTGCATTAAATGCATCATCATATAGCCACTTAATTTATTCTGTCCAAGGACAGAAATAGTTACGGGAGTGTTAAGCAGCTGCATTATGAGGTTCTGTCCTCATGAAGGAGGTTCATGAATTCTCAAATATGAAAGATTTCTGGTCTGTTGCTTTTCTGCCATATGTTCTTGTAAATAAAGGTACCCAGGAAATCTGAGATGCAGCAGAGGATTGCATTTCAGTTTTGCCAGCCTGCAATACCACTCCAGGAAAAGGGTTTCCAAAGTCTGAAGTATTTTGAAGAGTAATCCTAAAATGCTTCTGAGGAAGCCAGGAAGAAAACAGAGCAACTTTCAAGGTTTCCATTAGAATATATTGGAAAACACACAGCACAGCGTGAGCTGTGAATGGTTAAAGAAAATGAATAGCTGTGTGCAGTTTGCTAAGACACTAATGCAAGCAAAGAGCGTCATTCCATATGCCCTGCTGCATGATATCATTGGCCAAGTGGCTGGATATTTCAAACCACGAGAGGAGCATTGCTTCTTCCAGCATGGAATATGGCCAGAAAAGAAAAAAGTTTTAGAATCTACTCTAAGGAAAAACAAAACAAAAAATTGGCCAAGCCATGTGCAGCTCGTAGCAGGGCCAGGTCTGTCTTTTAGAACTGGTCTTGAATTTAAGTTAGCCCATAAATAGATTTTGTCATCTTCTCTTTCTACCACATCATAACACTGTTGAGGAGTTCAGCAGCAGACTTGTTTGGCTTTGGAGCCAAGTTGTTGGTTGCTGGTTGTTGAAGTTACTCTTATTATCCAGCTCCATTAATTCCAGTTTTTTTTCTTCTAGAGTACTTGAACATTCCCATGTGTGATGCTTTATGTCATTTAATTCTCTTCACAGAACTAGGTCTTAATAAGGAAGTAATGTGGTTTTAAAATAAAATGCACAATAAAAATATATACAACAATATTTTAGCAAATTTTAGATTATAATGAGCAACAGCTACAAAGGCATTGGATTTAAAGCAGTGAAGGGCTCAAATTGTGGCTCTAGCAGAAAATACCTTGTCAAGTCATGTAGGTGATTAACTGGAATATGCTTAAGCAGATGTTAAATGCCTTACTAGCTCTGAGACCAAGTTAAACACAAGAGAGAGATTTTCAAGAATTCCAAAATTACTTTGTTAGTGAAGGTGCATCAGTTGGGAAAAATTGTGAAGTAGCAAGGGAGTAACGAGGAATATCCTTTGTTAGCCACACCTGTAGCTTTTAAGTCATTGACTCAAAACTGTGAGATTACAAAAAAAAAAAAAATTCCTTTTTAAAGGATTAGATCTGTCCCTTGGGGAGGGTTCTCAGCTATCCCCAAAAGATAAGGGGATGGCATATGTCATATTATTACCACCACTCTCGAGTTTACTTGACCTTGATTTCAAGAGCTCTTTTACACCCCCACATTTCGCTCTTCTCTCTAACAGAGGGTTAGTTCTGCTTCTGTCCTACGCTTGCTGTTGCCGCTGCTTCCAGTGATACAGAGAGAAGGAAAGCAGCTTTTCAGAAGAGTTCTGTCCTGTGGAGGGCTGAAAGTTCTCATATCCTCACACTACTCTACCAGTCCTCACCAGACTCGCATGATTCAAGGAAGTCACAGGACTTGGTGACACTAAACTAGAAAGACTAATGTGGAATTGTCAGCTCTGCTGCGAGTTTTGCACATGTCCACGTACTTGGGCTATGTCTAAAGGGCTCTGAAAGAGCCATCTCCAGAGCAGCTACAAGTATAAACCCACCTGAGCCCAAAGCAGTGCCAAGAGGTTCAAAGCCCCTGGAAGGTAGGTCATGCTGCAAAGGCAGCCTCAGAGGTTGCCTCTGTGAGACATTAGAGGCAGTTTTTGTCTCCAATTTTCAGTCTTGCTCTTTATTCTTACTTCACACTTCCATACCTCAGTGAGGAAGGATGAAGCAAATATAAGCTATATATAACAAGACTCCTGGGTATTACTGTAATGAGGACTCAGTTTTAATGTTTTGGAACATATCTGAAAAATGTTTTGTTCAGTAAGGGTCCATAGCCTCCCGATGCCTCAATTTTCTGTCCTTGAAATGGAAACAGGTATCTTTCGACTTCAACTGTTTATGAGGCATCAATATGAATGAGTATATCCCTCATGCAACCAATAAGCTAGAATTCCTGCTAGCATTGGACATAACTGCAATGCTGTCAAGAAAAATATCTCTAATGCCTATTAACATTGGAAAGCTACAAAAATCAAAAGAAAACCCCAAACCAAACTGTATTAATGAAGAGTGAGGCACTGGAAAACAACAACAAAAAACCCATTTTCCCCAGGGGCTGTAAAAGAACAAAGAAAATTAACACTCAGTTCATGCTGCAATAGTTGCAGAGTTCCTCAGTTGCCCCTCTGATGTTTTTTTATAGATGCTATTTTGTCCAAAATTGTAAATGTCTGAGAAGTATCAAATGCAAATGCCGTCACAAATCAGAAGTTCCCTAAACAATAAAACTCATTACCACTTTGTTTCCAAGCTGTCCTGTGACATGCAGTTTTCTCTTACCTTGACTCATCTAATCTGTAATGGGGAGGACAATTAAATTCTGTTGAGAGAGAACATTACAGCAGTTCTGGAGAAAAGCAAGTAGTATTGCGTACAAAGCTTTTTTGAAAGTGTATGCAGACTTCCAGTGGGAAGTTGAAAATAAGAAGTGATGCAGCAACAATTTATCTTGAATTCTCTGGCCACATACAAGTTTTGTTTACATTAAGCTCTGATCTCCTGAAGCCAGTTGTATGACAGCAACTCAGCTGTTAGTGGTATGACTCATCCATGATATGACCTTGCTCTGGCTTGAGGAACAGACTATAATCCCTGACCAACTCCTTTGAACTTTGATAGTAGAGTATTGTTACTTCTCCTGATGCTACCAAAAGTAAAATGATTCTGCCTTATGATCCAGCCAGTCTTTTGGAGATCAAGCAGCTCCAGCTCTAGCACCATTTTCAGCCCAGTCTGTGGAAGTCTCCTTTGGCTATGTGTTACTCCTGTCTCCTTGGGGTAGAGCATCAAGGTCGTTACTTCACAAGGCAGAAGAGAAGGACCTTTCTTTCTCTCCTTCAGTATCCAATGTGGGCTTTTTTCTGCTGAGGTTAAATAGGAAGCAGAATCATTCATGCAACCCTCATAGGAAGAAAAGAAGCAAAAAGTGCCCAGAAGTCGAGGCCAGCCCTCATACCTTCTCCCTCCTGTTCCTGCAAACAGCGGGTGAGTTGGGCTTTGCTCTCCCTCTCAGCATGGAGGTGGGCTGAAGAGCACTTGGGGTTTCCTCTGACTGGAGGACTCCAGTCTAGAAGCCTGTGATAAAGCAGGTGCACACTGCAGCCCACAGGGAACAGAAATGTAAATAAGGGCAACATGTAAACAAGGGCCTCAAACCCATGATTAAATGAAACCTGGCTACCAGCAGTATTGATGAGGGATGTTGTCATCAGGTGGATCACTACCTGATGTAAGCAGATAGGATGGTGGAGCAGAGTGTGGGGCCTTGCTGGAAGCCTCTGTTACCAGGCAGTTTCAAAAGTTCCTGTACCCCAAAGGCAAATTACATTCTAGACGTTTAGGAGCATTGGCAACATTACAGTCTTGAGTTCAGAGTGCTCAGGATAATCAAATAAATAAATAGACACACACAGTCTGTATGATTTTCTTGGTTTGGTTGTTGCTCTTGTGGAAGTTTTCTTCCTTGGGCTATTTTGGGATCCAGCCTGTGCTTTTTGAGGTTAATTCTGCAATACCAGCACCAAATGTATAGTTGAAGGTATTCAACAGTGTGAGCCCATGCACAGCTAGGATAAAGAGCGCTGGCTGAAGGTTAGGGAATTGAAACAGAGGAAGTGCCATGAAGTCATAGACATAGAACTCACTCATCAAGATATAGGAAAATAATTCAGGAAACAATATACATGTTGGGTTTGGTTTTTCTTCTTTTCCTCCCCCTCTCCCCAAAAAATAAAGGTTTAATCTCTCCTTTTTTGTGATGTCTCTAAGACTAGGCCATGAGGGGAAAAAAGAAAATTAATTATGATCCATTTGTTTTCCCATCACAAAGCATACTGGAGAGGAAGGAATCTGGTCTTTTAGATTCTACTTAGTAGGAAAGGCGAGAAAGAATTAGTTGAAACCCTTGAAAAAATTAGGATTGGTGTGGTGCTGTGTACAAAAGGCTCAAGTAGGGTGCTTCTGCTTTAAAGAAAGTTAGTTCTCCGCTACTTAAGCTTCCTGAATAATTCTACACAAACCTATTTACAGAGTGAGCTGCAAGTTCTACATATATGTATATTAGCTTTCTTCAGCCTTTGCTTTTTTTACTACTTGCATCTGAAGGGAGGAATCCAGGCATATTTAATCTGTGAAGTTTGCACATCTCCTGTTTCCTAGCTTGAGTCTCCTAACAGTGCAACTGTGTTTGGAAACTGCAAAACAATTCTTTCTGTATTAGAAGTACTTACTCGCAGGGTGGAAGTGTTTTGGAAAGAGCCCCCTAAGAAGTTTTAGAGGGTAAAGCCAAGACCATTTTTGAAGCTTGTCAATAAAACAGAACAAACCGGGGTAGTGTCTCTTATCTACATGCTAGGTCCTCAGGTTCTGCTATAGCCAAGCTGGATACCCAAACCCAGCTCTGGTGGAGGGTTTTCAATAGGTCTTTCAGTCTTTCCTGATGGAACTGGTTTACTTTGAATAACTACACATTAATAGGAGCAAAATCCTAGAACTTATTTTGTTGCAAGCAGTTGGCCTCCATTATTTGATAATTTGGAATGAAGGGATGTCTCTCATCTAAACCAGAAACTTTGTCTTGGAACATTGAAACCTTTCCTGACAAAGGCTTCACCAAAATAAATTAATTCCATGCAAAACTTTTGGCTTTGAATCTCATTTTCCAATGAAAAAGCATTTTGTTGAAAGATTCTTGATGAGTTCTCTTTCTGAACAGATACATTTTGAATAATCAAAGGAAATAATTTAAAATCAGGAGCTTCATCAATGTCATCCAACAGATGCATTTTTGCATAAGTAATTAACTTGAAAGAAATATACATAAGCATTCTCTACTGGTTTGCAGTTATTTTCAGGGTATAGTGACTAATTAACACTGCATCTGAAAGCAGCTGCAATTTATAGATAAGTAATCTTTGCATATGAATAGATTTTTATCTGTGTATGACTAATTTCTACTTCTTCTGAAACAGATTAAACATCTTTTGCTTCCTGTTAGAAAGCAATTACAATTTATGTGGACAGTTGCCTTTTTTTTTTCATGAAATAAATATTGCATTTGTCAGTACTGAACACTACAATTAGATTGGAAGCAGATTGGAAGCTGTATTTCATTCTTAACTTATTTGGTTGCTTTTGATATTACCCAACAAATTGCACCGGAGCGGAATCTTAAGGCCCATCAGGTGATAATTTTGGGACTCTAAGCAGTTGAATTATATGAACACAAGAGAATCTGAATGTTTTGAATTATCTTTGTGCTTACTTCAAACCAGGTACATGATAAGTCTTTTTTCCATTCACGCTACATTGCAAGAGAAGATGGTATCACAATATATCCATGCCAGTCTTAGTATGGGTAGAACAAGTGAAAATAACAGCGAAGCTATGTTATTATCGATGTCAGCCTAGAAAGCAACTTCAATATATACCTATTCCCTGGGGGCTACTGTAAGTATTTACATCTTAAGATGACTCCAATCAGTTTTATCGACCATTAGACACGTAAGAAGATTAAAAGAAAGAGATGCCTACCAATGCTCTAACACAACCTTCACTGGGAGTGTTGATACACCCTCTGTAGGAAACTCAAGTGCAACATTTGAAGAGGTTCGACGTTTATGATACTAAAAGTGCTCAAGAAGTTATTGCTAACAGAATTTATGGGATATTTCAAACTCTGAGCATAGTTACTGACACTAAGATTTCTGGAATACATTTTTCTTGGATAGTCTCTGGTCACCATTTGCACAGAAGTTATTAAAAACAAGACAACCATCACTAAATACCCAGTTTTTCAGTAATTTTTCCCTCCCCTACGTAGACTGACTTGAATATTCTATGTCTTCTTACTCCAGTGTAGAAAAGGGATCACCAAAGGTCTGTTAACATGAGCAGTATGTTTTTGTTTCCCATCTGTCCCTTTTAAAAACCAGCACAACATGGTTATAAAAGCCACTGATATCGCATTAAGATTTCTACAACTGTGTTGAAAAGGGCTGTGAAATACTGCATTTTGCTTGCTGATTAAGAAAAATAATTTTAATCTACTGGTAGTTGGAGACATTTAAGCATTGAGATCATATCACAGAATCACAGAATGTTAGAGATTGGAAGGGACCTTGAAAGCTCATCCAGTCCAATCCCCCTGCCGGAGCAGGACACCCAGATCAGATCACACAGGAACGCATCCAGGCGGGCTTTGAATGTCTCCAGAGAAGGAGACTCCACACCCTCTCTGGGCAGCCTGTTCCAGTGCTCTGTCACCCTCACCAGGAAGAAGTTTTTTCTCATATTCAAGTGGAACCTCCTATGTTCCAGCTTGAACCCATTGCCCCTTGTCCTGTCACTGGATGTCACAGAGAAGAGCCTGGCTCCATCCTCCTGACACTCACCCTTTACATATTTATAAACATTCATTAGGTCACCCCTCAGTCTCCTCTTTTCCAGGCTAAAGAGACCCAGCTCCCTCAGCCTTTCCTCAGCAGGGAGATCATATCTTTTTATAATCTCAGGATTTAGCATGTAATTGAAACCAGGAGAATAAAAAAACCTGTCTTTTGAAGACAAAATGTCTCTATTGAGCATGCATCACCTCACATTTGGAGATACAGGATACAGGAAAGTGGGACTTGATGCAGTTTGTCATAATCAAAGGGGCAGGGTGCAATATCATTAGTGACATTTTTCATGTCAGTTGATAATTAATAACATAAAGGTGTGTTGGGTGTGGAAAATAGGAAGAGACAAACACTGAGTAAGAAGTGTTAATGCAAAGGCTACACTGGTACTTCAAGCACAAAGCATTAATTTCACCAAACTCTGTATCAAATGACGGTCTCACTGACTCCATGGTTCATCTCTAGTATCTTTGGCCAGGAGTAAAAATTTCAGTTTGTAATCTCTTTCATCTACAATGATCCTGATCAGAATATGAGTGCTTATTACCTACCACGGCATCTATTTTGACTGCAGAAAAGTGGTATAACCACCCAAGTGAAATCTGGACAATTATGTAAACGATATTGCACAAGTTTCTGAGTAAGACCTAAATGTGTAAAACTTGGCTCTGCTCTATGTAACAGATCTTCTTCATTAGCCTGCATGTCAGAATTGGAGTAAATTTTCAGTGAAATAATAAATTTTCCACAAGCCCTTGTTAGCAAATGAACTTTGACTACAAGTAGCATATGCTGGTGTGAGTTAGAAATTGAGAGATTCATCAGCTCTTCAAACAATATTCATCGCTTGCATATACCTAAAGGCTGCCATGGCATTCTTTCAGCTTTGTGTCTGTAAGGAGAATCGGGTCAAAGAAAGAACCAGAAAAAGGTAGGCAAAGCATTTATTTGGGCTTTTGAGGCTTTGAGGAAAGGACTGTGAGCTTTTAGCAATATGTGAAGAAATCCAATGCAAAGCCCATGAAAGAAACCAGGTTTAGAAAGGTGTGGGAAAACTCTTGGTGGGAGGCACTTACTCGCAAGATCGGAGAGGGCGATTAAATCCAGGAAGCTGGCGGGGATACCGAGATGGGTGGGTTAGGTGGAATTGAATCAGGTTTTGTTTTTCACAGCACTACACTAAGCTAGTTCTTAGAGCTTCGTTCTGGTAAATGGATGTCCTTAATCAGCAAGACAGGATACTATAAACTTGATTTTGAACTTGATCTGCAAAGAGGTAGCTATTATCATCCCTCACTTTTGTAGCCAGAGGAAACGGTTTCTTCACATTGCAGCCACCTTCTACAATAGATGCTCAAGTCACATCTGGTTCAGTTACTCGTTACATTCCTTGGCTACTATTTCCTTCTGCACAGGAGAAAGTAGCAGCAATGTGAAAAACAACATAGGAGCAGGATACTTTTAACTTTCCTAGTATGATCTCAGAGATCTATGTATTAGAATGTGCTCAGAGAAAGATTTTGTGGTTTTTTTGTTGATAGACTATTGATTTCCCTTGCATTCGCTTGCATACACAAAACTACACTAATATGGGTATTTGAGACATATTTGAACTCCTCTTAAATAATTAAATCTTGCATAAATGTAAAAATAATAATGACATAGCATATCATTAATCTGAGAATTCTTAATAGTTTTTCAGATATGCATTTCTTCAGTTACATTGGGAGAAAGGAATGGTTGTCAAATCTGTATCTTTTTTTAACCTCAGTACATAGGATGAAATCTAGTAGTATTTTCTCAGGGACAAATTTGCTACAAGAATCCCCTCCTTTACGTGCCCATACCCTCCTAAAGCATCACTACCATTCACAGTATATAGGGGGAAACTTTGATGGGGAAGAGTTAATCTGAGCTGAGGAAGATAAAATAGCCAGTTAGGCCACCCATCCACCGGTTCAGAAACCAACTGCAAGGATTGTGTAAATTCCTGAGTTCTGGCTGCTCGAGTCAGTGTTGCCACATACGCTTTGAGATCTGCATACTTATAAAGTATTTCTAAGCAGTATTTATTTAATGTATGAGCTGAATACATTCAAATGGGGCACAAAACTGTCACAAGGGGCTCTTACATACCTTCTGGAAACAAAGAATTCGTGCTGCCTCCAGTCCTTGTATAAAATTAGTTACAGTATTTAAATACTTCTTGCAACTAACATAGTAGCAGTTTATCATACATTAAATGCTTAGCTCTCTCAGGATAGTAACCTGTTTTGTACGTAGTGAGCAATATATGTGATACAGTTCAAAGTAAAACCATATCCACTGTTTGAAACCCTTGCTCATGACAAAACAAGATTTATAAACATACAACCAACTTTAATATATAATCTGACAAAGACCAGAGCTGCTTCTGCACCTTGAAAGCATTATCTCTGATTAAACAGTGATTACAATCTTCCCTCACCTAAAAAATATACTGTATATATATTTATGTATATAATTTCAAAATCAAAGTGTTCTACTTACTGTATCTTATTCTGCATGTCATCTGATGGCATTGGGAACAGATCCCAACATCCCAGAATGCAGCCTGGCAGGTATTAGTCTCCTGCTTAGAATGGGCTCTCTAATTGCAATGCATTTTTTTCCCTTTTGAACTAGCTAACTAACCTGTAATTTTTCTTGCTATCTGCCCAAAGCTAAATGAAGTATCTGATACACCCAAGGAATTCCTCATCTGCTACAGGTGCCTTCAGATGGGGAGCTGCCATCACCAAATAAGAATTAATCTACATGTAACCAGGTTTCAATAATATCCCCAGGCAAGAGAGATCGCTTATGCTTCCATTTTTATATTGTTTATTCGTTCTTACAAGAAGGATAGTGAAGCCTGCATGCAAGTCTCCTCCCCTGAGCTCCAACACAAGATTGAAGCTGAGAGAGATTCTGATCATTGAGCAAGTATTGACTTGATTTAATAAGGCAAGAACCTCACTGAGTAATTGCAATTGCTGCTTCTACCCACTAGCTTCAGGCGCTTAGCAGTTCAGCAGATCAGCAGTGAGGGTGCTTAAGTTTGACCCACTTTTTTCTTCCCCATTTTGCAAAATCAGGGTTATTCATGTTATTTTGCATTTGGCACTTTGCACTTGGGCAAATGCATTACCATAGAGTATCATTCACTGTTACAGTTTGAAAAGATTCTGCTATTAATATGTCTATCTGTTAAAAGTCACCGCATATGTAAAAGTGGGGAGGAGGCTGCAGAGTTAAATGCAAATTAGCATCCAGTGATAATGGGTCTACAGCAGCAAAAAAAAAGGGGGGGGGGCTTGAACTAAAATGTTAACCCTTCTTCCCTTTGCCTCATTTTGAGAAGCATTGAGTTTGTCCTGCCTTCTGTTCCCTCAGCTGTTCCTAGAGCCTGTTCTTCCTGACAGCGCCCTGAGCAGCAGATAAGAGACTTACTGTCCTTACCAGCTGTCCCTTTTCTCCAGCTTAAGATAGCGGGTAGGTGGCTTGCTGGTCTGTCAGTGGACAAAAGTCTGCCCTCTCACTTCAGAGAGTAAACTTCTCAGGAATGGAACTCATGGGGCCAGTATAGGACTTTTTCTTCAGCTGCTTCCTCTCTTGCACATGTATGTTCTGCAGTGCAGCTGCTTCATGGACTTTTCCTTTTTGCAAGAGCATAGAGGGGAGGCAAAGAGGTTGCTGTCCTTTCTTTTTTTTTTATTATCATCCCCATTCTTTCATGGTGGCCTCTACCTTGTTCCACATGGAGGAAAGTAGACAAGAGTGCTGAGAATAATATAAAATGAAGATAAACCAGGCTTTTCACTCAATATACATGAGCTTTGGGTAGAAAGAAAGTCACTTCTCTTGTGGGGAGAGGAGATGTTTCCCTAAAATATTACCCATCTGGTCTACTAGGCAAAATAATACTGCAGTGGAAATACACAGCCTTCCCCCAGTAAACTATTTCCCTTTGTTTATAGGAAGTCATTAGACAGGCTCTGTGCGTGCCACGGTACAGCACTGTTCTGCCTCTGGACAAACCTTTTTTTGTACTACCAGCAAGTCTCCACTTACCAATGCAGGTGTGTATCCATGCAGATTCAAATTAAAAATAACACATTGCACGTAAGCCGAATGCAAAAATCATGCAGTGAAGAAACTAGATTCCAAAATCACACACACAATCTAGACAATGCAGAATGAACATTACAAAACATGCCAAGACAACAGCTGCCAATGGCACTGCCGTTCTCGGAAGCACAAAGCCATTTCAGCACACAGGTAAACTTAATGACATTTGTCTTTTATATTTCTGGTGAAACATTCACCTTCCTATGATTCTCATCAAGAGATCAACTACTTGTACTTAAATCTTTAAGTGTATTTAAAGAAAAAAAAAAGTCTGAGATAGACATCAGAAAAATAATCAGTCCTAAGTGCTCGAAGTGTGGCTTTTGGAAGGCACAGAAAGTACAGGATTTATAACAGAAAGTCTGGGACAGCCTTTACTCTAGATAGCAGCACTGCTTTCTCTGCCTGAAGTTTCAAGCTTCTGTATCCAATTCTGTTCTCATAATTACAAGGTTCATTTCAAATCCACTACAGATTTCCTAACAAACAATGTTGAATAAATTTCCATATGAAAGTTGGGGCCAGCTTTTTTAGGTACCAGTGAATTGGCAGACAAACACATTAAATTCTAGTTTCCCAGTAAAAATAGTAAAATTATTTCCATGTATGCAATAAGAAGTAAAGTAACTCAAGTAAAAATGAGAAAAAATAAGCTGGTGCTTGGGAAGACTTAATTTCAGTTCAGCTTAAGAAAGTGTTGTCCTAGTATCCGTAAATTCATGGGTTTAGTTCAACCAATTTTTCTCCTTTTGAGTTCCCACCTGGATTCTAAATGAGATACCACAGGTGAACACTGGGAAACAGGCTGTGGCTCAGTAACAGTCTCTGACATAATATGCCAGGCTTGGAAGAGCTTTCCACACGAGTTGACATGTTTGGGATCTCTGCTTAGGAACAGCTGAAGTCCTGCATTGTCCAGCTGCACGTTCCCGGTTTTTAGAAGGCACCCATCTTGTGGATGTCATAAAGCGGAACCATCTGTTTCAGGTAACTTGTTGGCAAGGACCTCTATGAGATGATTCTTTATGTGTATGGTGCTGCTTTGATCGGCACATGGATACAGTGGGAAGGCTTAAAAGACTGTAGGTATGTGTGTAGACATTTTACAAAAGCAAAAACAACCTACAGGTGCAGCTAAAAATACCTCTGCCTAAAATGCAGTCAGATAGTTAAAAGTCAGAGTCAGAGGGTGTGAATTTGTCATAATTTAGCAAAAGTATTTATTCTATTTTTTCCTTTAATACAGTTACTTTAATCACTATTTCAATAATGAGATACTGTAAAAGATGGAGATTTGGGATTTGGCTTCTATAGTGTTGTTCAGCTTTTCGATTTTTTTTCCAGACTTCTGTGTACACAGTTTTATTTGTATGCAAACAGTATTTGTGCAGGTGTCTATCTGGTGGTCAGGGCATGCAAAACCAGAGCTTGCCAAAACTTAGATATTTTTTTTTTTTCTAACCAAACAATCATTTCACATACCAGAGTATTTGGGTGCCACAGGGATGTGTTCTTCCTTTTCAGTAAAAGTCCACATTCTTCATGGAACTACTTATACTTTCTGCTTGTACTGCAGATGAGGTAGCACTGCAGATAAGGGTACGAGATGGAGTCGAATCAAACCTTGTGACAGAATTCTGGAATCTTTCTGTCCTGCCTCCAAAGTAAGAAGGTTTCTGTCTTAACCCCCGGACACTTACTGCTACCTGATACATTCCAGAGTACCAAAAGCTGATTCTCAACAAATTGGAGGCAGGGGGAAAGAATATTTCCCTGGTTGGATATATTCAAAGAAGGGGACAAGCTAATGATCTAGCTGTAGGTGACCCTGCTTGAGCAGGGTGGTTGGACTAGATGTTCTCCAGAGATCCCTTCCAGCCTCAACCATTCTGTGATTCTGTGGTCCTCAGACTTTAGTTTCTTGAAGCAGGGACTTCTGTATACCTTCTGTAATCAAAATGAGCAAGTATTAAATCTGAGTATCAAACTGAATGTACTTGTACTCAATTGATGGTCAAAGTTAATATCCTGACTATCAAAATGAAGAGGTATTCAATTCAACTTCCAGTGAGAGGGACTAAAAATGAAATAAAATGAAACACATCTTTTGTAGGAGAACTGTCTCAATATAATAGGGTTTGGTGCAAGGATCAGGTCAGTGACAAAGGGAACACAGATCATTTTCTTGCAAAATACTGGTCCCTCCTTTGGCTTTGCATGCAGCTGCTGCTCTTGTTTACAGGTCTGGCACCACTACCCTGCTTGGGCTCTCACAGTAGGAGTGATAGAGTGTCTTTGTGCTTAGGAGGAAAAGTACAGTCCATATTCTCATGTTCCCCCACCTAGAGAGAGGTACTGGAAGGAGCACCCCAGCCCACAACACAATCCATACTATAGGAACATACAAAAACCAGAAAAAATATAGTATTCACGTTCACAAAAATGAAGTAGGTAGCAACCACATCAACTACAACAACAGAATCTAGACTAGCTAGCAGCTGAGGGAGTGCTGACTTCATCGTGGTATGCAGAGCAGGTAGCCAACAATATTAATCTAACATACTATGAATGCCCGGAATACTCATCCCAATCTTTTTGCTTCAGATTTTGAGGAAGTGTGGGATATCTGCCAATGAAATGAAATACAGGATAGCTTTGGAGCTTAGAGGGAAAAAGTATGGTAACCTAACATTCTGGGGGAAAAAAAAAAAATCTTACTATGTTTTCATTTTGTTATGCTTTCTCCTACAGCCTGATTAATGGTTTGGATTCAACTGAACTGAAGTTGGGAATATAGCTAGACATTACGATTAACTTGTGAACTCCTTCGAAGTAGATGACAAACAGTAAGTGCTTCATTGTCAAGCACAAGCATGTATCACTGCCAAGAAAAAGGACACTGGGCAAAGGGGTTCTGATGCCTATTATTTGGCACAGGTCTATGTTTGTAAAAAAAACGCACTTCCAGTCATTTGGGTGTGGGGCTTTTCACGGAACAATCTTGATTAGCTTGCTTTCCAAAGGAGAGGAAGCTTATGTAATGGTTCAGTCTATCTCTTGCTCCCAATTTCAAACAGATTTGATACATGAGCCAAGGTCTCAAAAATAATTAAATCTCTACAAGTTTCTTGGAAGTCAGCAACTGGAAACAGAAAAAGAAACTGTATTCATTCCTCAGCTGAAAGAAAGAGAGAACTCAGACACCAGCTATGGTACTATAGCAGGCTGGCCAGGCACCATTTGCCTAAAGCTGAATTCGCCACAGTATGTGAGGTTTTTGCCGTATGGGGGTGACACTGAAATGAGAAACACAGTTAGGATATCCTTATTTATTGTAGTGGGGAGCAAAGGTGCTTTATGGATGAGACCATATAAATCTGTAGTGAAGCTGCTTTAGTTGTGCTGCTCATACAGCAATGGTAGTTTGGTTTTTTTTTCTTGCAATGTACTCTCAACATTCAAAACACAATAAGCATAGTCTTCTTGCTCTTAAAGAAGCATGGAACAATACTCAACAAATTGCACTGTAGCTGAGGCATCAAATAATTAAAATACTGGCTGAAAGTATAGACAACATTTTGGTCCTTGGCTAGAGGACTGTAGTTTATCTCACATGTTACTGGCTAGGATGGGTAATAACTTTTGATCTGTCTCTCTTAAGATCATTTTGATTTACCCACATTGCCAGAGAATGAGAATGTGAACATAGCTGCTGAAGCGGCACTATGTTGACTCAGATTTTTCTGAGGAATAAAAGCAATGGAGTGATATAACTGTGCAGGAAACCTTGTCCAAAATCATAAAATGCTTAACTTTTTTTTCATTATAGCACGTCCCTATCTGTGTCATTCCTTTTTCATTTGTTGTTCTCAGCCTGGATTCCTTAGATAACTTTGCTAGAAACTTGAGTTTTGTTGTAGATATGGAAAACTGCCTGGAAGCTTTGCTCCTTGGTTGTTCTGGCTGCTTTCCAGCCTCAATAATATTCAAGATCCAATTCATTGAACTGCTCCAGAAATAGTTCTTTAAAATAAGGCAAAAAGTAAAGGACACCATACAAAATTAACTTTGCTGCCACCTTAGATAGTGACTTCAGAAACCAGTAAAAGTGAGTTGTGACCCAGATTTTCAAAGGGCTAGTTGTAACTCTGCTATACGGGTTATATGAGCCTAAAATATAGCAACAGGTAAAGGTGGCAGGACTAGCAGAGAGGTCAGTAAACACTGCTCAACACTGCAGATCTTGAATTACTGATGTTTCCATGACCATTCCATAAGCAAAGGATTTTGGTAGCACACTGCAGTCTGTGCACGCGTTTCAGTTGTTCTCAGCGCCTGTCTGGCTAGCACCTGCTGCTGGCAGGAGTGAAAATGCATGTGGTGACACCTGGGTTATATCAGACTACTCTCTTAACAAAAACTTAGCTGACTTCTGTGAAACGTTTATGGCTACATACAACCAAAAGAAAAAGTACAGAATTATAGATGGAGTTACATGAAGGATATAAAGACAGTAAGATAGATTTTAAAGCTATCTGAGAACATGACACTTAATAGACACTATACATCCAAGTGGTATAGATAACCATGCCCATGTGACATTTCCAAATGTAAAATCCTGGTTTCTGCTGCTTATTAGTTTGCCACCTGATTATTTGGACTGTAAATTTTCATGCTGGGCCTCTGCCCTAAGGTGGTAATGTGTGTGTGGGTCCATATGGATAAAACAGCAACAATAAATTGCTCAAGAAGGAAAAACAGAGAACTTCACTCTGCTAAGAGTAAATTCCAGCTATTTCTTCGAAGCTGTAGTGGGCCCAGCCTTTCAAGCAAGTGCTTCAGATTTGGTGATTTTGTTGCTTTGGTTCAGGACGTGTCTATTGACATCTTGTAGCCTGACAAAGTTCCCCTTGCTGGACATCCACTGGTTTTATTTACAGGCTGAACCACTGGTTCATTTACAGTCCCTAGCAAACTGAAATCATTAGCAGCATGGGCTTCTACCTGGGCTGCAAGACTGCACCTGTTATTCTTTCTCATGGTGGAGAGAGAGTTTAAATGTTGAAGCCCTGAAACTTCAAGCATCTCCATCAAGCTTCTCAAGAAACTTTTGCGTGTTCCCCAGAGCATACCCCATGATCACTGTGTTTTCAGAGACGTGGGGTGAAGGCAGAACACAATGCCCAGACTTTGCCTGAGACTTTTAACACATTTACTCTTTACTTAGAAGGTACATCAGAAAGAAGATGAAGAAAGATAAGTGATATTCCCATCACTTGGTTTCCTCACTACATTGAAACAGACCTGGGACTGTGCTAAGCATCTTTACAATTCTTTCTTGCCAATCTTGACCTTCCTTCAGAACTTTATCTTTCTGCTGCCTCTAAACATCAGTTTATTTTGACATCACTCTGTCCTGCAGTTACACTGGATCTTTCTGGTACAAAAGCCTGCTTGTCTCTTCCTCTGTGCTACTCAGAGCTTCCTGTGAGCTTCAGTGAGTCTGTTTAGGTTCCCTCATCAGTGGTGGAAACTGTGTGTCCTTGAGCAACTTACTCAGCCTCTGCCTCAGTTCCCCATTTTGGAGAAGAGGAATTGGTATTTCATGTCCCCTACCTTGTGTCTTGGCCTCTGTTTCAGTGATAAGAAAAGGTAAGGTAGGGTTTCGTACAACACATGTAATAACTGATTTTTACAGAGCAGGGAGAGGAAGGATTTCACAAGAAGGTGGACGCACAGAGGGAGAGAACCTGGACACGCACAAGACTGCGGGAGTTAAGAGAAGGTACAATTCTGAGGCAGCTGAAGCATTTAAGAGTTGGGCAGAAACTCCAAACCTTCCTGTGTGCTGAATGTCCTGGCTGACATAGGCTTTGATAAAGGAGGATATTATTGCTTTTCTTGCAACCTCTGACCTGCTGCCAGATATTGTCCAATTGTGGACAGTCATCAAAAAGCTTGGGATTTATTTTTTTTTCCATCAGAGGATATGTGTGAATGACTGTTATTTCCTTAAAGTGAATTCAAAATAAACAGCTGAAATTTATTAAACCTCAAACTATCTAGGAAAAAAATGTAAAACCTAAATCTGTGAGGGGCAATTTTTCTATTCTAGTGAGAAATTCAGCCTATTCACTCATCTTTATTAGAGGCTTCAAAGGATTTGTTTTATAGCTGAAGCAATAGATGAGGTATCCCCGGAGCCCAGCAGGGCTGAACAGCAAGAAGGTGAACCTCTGCTCTGCGGGTGCAGTGCCTGGCCCAGCGGGGTTCAGATCCTGCCTTAGCCTTCTGACTGTTGCAGAACGGCTGTGAGTCCTCACACAAACTCTGCCTTGAGTTACGCTAAATGAGACTCACGACTTGGTGAGTTGCGTAGGATAATAGAGCAAGGTGTTTAGTTCCTTTGTACTCTCAGAACCTCTCACTGTAAGGTGCACTTAGTCAGCTATTAAATTGCAAACCTGATGTGCTGCAAAACTCTAAAGGAATCTGCCATGTTCATATACATAAGCAACAGGCACTTTGCATAGTTATTTTTAGGTGGTTTTTGTTTAGAACGCACACAGCCTGAGACACAGTGAAACAGCTTCAAATGCCCGTCTGATGGTTCCATTAGCTTTTCCTCTGCTATAAATTAAAATATATAGGTCCAAATTTCTTCTATAAAGTTAATGAGGGAAATGAAGACATGTAAATTATCAGCACAGTTTTTAAAATATTTGGTCTGTGTCTTTTAAATTGTTATATGTTATTATAACATTTCATTTCAGCTATACTATTAAACAGCAATTGACTTTCATAAAATGCTGCTTCTGAACTACTTTCAAGGTCATACAGTTGGGACAACAGACGTTTTGTCTTAGAGTATTAGAAGGAACCCTAAGAAAAATACTCATGCAGTTTGAAACATCCACTTAGTACTGGCAGGAGATCACCTCCAGGTTTCTTATAAAGCACAGTGTGACCTACCTGTGCTCTTAAGATCGAGAACCAAAGCAAATATAAAACTTGCATAACACACAAGGCTGAGGAAGGAAGGTATTGAGCCCTATTGCTTCATCCACTGCAAGAGACTCCGTTGCAGCAATGCATTAAGAAACTGAAGCAAGAGGTGAGACGAGACACTGCAATATCTCAGCAGCGTGAACCGGGGCTGACTCGGATACACAGAGCTGAACTTTCAGTTTAGTATGAAGGAGCAGAACTTCACAGCTCTCACGAATGCTAATGAGTCCCATGACTAAACTGTGGCATACTTGGAAAAATGCAATCCATAATGCATATAATCTCAATCATAATCATCATTTGGAAACTTCTGACCTATATACAAACTTCCAAGGAGCTACAGCTGCAGATACACTATCACTGCAATTATGGGTAGCCATAGAGCTCTAGTATTGTGTATATATAATACATTGTTATGCAAACACACATCTACTTTTAAACCTCAGTTTCACAGTCATCATGGTTTTCATTTCAAAGCTTCAAAAAGGAGGCAGAAATAAAGTCTCCTGCAAATAGACCTGAATTAAATCTAGAAAGAATTTTTACGAACAATTCAAACACAGGCAGTCTGAAATCCTAAAATGGAACCGCGCTGGTCAGGAAAGGAAAATCACAGCAAACATTGCACTTAAAAATGCAACTTTGTACTTGGTAAAATGTAAGTCTTGTGCTGGTTTAATACTTAAATAGGAAACAACAATTTCAAAGATTATTAGATTTTTTTTCCTTAGAAAACAAGGAAATTCCCACTAATTCTTTATATGAGATTCATAAAATGCCCCTTAGAAATAGCACTTGGCCTTTTCTATCTGATCTCAGACTAATTAATTTAACCTTGTGAAGCAGGTCCAGCAGGTATTTCATCCTGACCCTCTAGCCTGGATTCACAGATTCACTGATCCTCTATATGTCACTGTACAATTAAAAGTGCTGCAAAAGCTGTGAAAATCATATTTCCCACCCCACCACCTCCCCAAGACTCACCAGAGCTGGAAACTTCTTCCCACACCCAGCTAGCCCGCTGGCACCATCGGGGCCGTTTTGATCTGAAGGAGAAATTCAAAGGTTGCGCTGGGACCCTGGCTGGGAGGATGTGTGCAAACAGAACCCAAGCGTCCCTGGGGTTAACGGTTCTTAGGGAGAGCAAAGGCAAGATGCTGAGACACTCGGAATGATTTGCCTTTCCAAAAGGCTCTAATGCATTCCTTGTGTTAGCAGAAATACCTGGACCCACAGGCTGAACTCTTGAGTGTCACATGGGTGACAGAGCTAAAAAAGGCAAACCCATAGGCTTAATTTAAACTCCCCCAATATGTTTGTGTTTTCCTCTGAGACTGCTTACGTGTCTCTTCCAAACTTTTCTACAATTTTCCTGGGATTTTAATATTCCACTCTCTTTGGTTTCGCACTTTTTCAGTCTTTTATTTTTAGATTCAGTATTTCACAGTGGTCTGTAGAGTCTGCTTGGCGCCAGCAAATGTAACTGGATCCCAAGTCCCTGCAAGCCAGGAATTGCAGCCATGATCAGCATGCTGCCGAGAGCACAAACCTTGGCACTGCTCAAAACCAAATAGTCTGAATCCTCTATTTATCTTATGGCAGGGCTTGGGAAAGGAGGCAAGAAGAGTTCATCAAAATGTAAAGAATAGCTGGGAAAGGTTAGGGGTAAGTAAATAGAAATCAAAGATGCAAACAGGTCTGTTCTACAACAGATTTGTGTGGCCAGACTTCCAAAAGCAAGAACAGTGATTTACAAAAAACCAGCGATATTTCATTCTCTAGTAACCTAGTAACAGGACAGGCATGCACAAAGCAGATTGCCTTTAAAAAAGGCTTGTGTCAGCAAGGTTGACTTTAGTGGAATAAATAAGAATAGGCTGCTTGGCAGCAGCTCACTGCTGACAGTAATCTCACAGGTCAGATTTTCCAAGTTATGATGGCTTGTCTCATACACACATACCCGCAACCACCAGTTCTGTTCAGGGTTAATATGGGCCATCATCTTCCACCCAGCCTTTGGTGAATAGGTGTCGGGTTTTTACCTTACTCTTGCACAGCATGCAACAGGAATAAATCTGGCCTCTTTAGATTAAGGAGCTGAATTACCTTGCTTGAGCTGACTTTTTAATTTTCTATCACTTCTGGCCCTTTCTTCCTGTAGTGGAGAACAAAAGGAAGGATTGCCAGTTTGTCTGATTGAGAAAATGTTCATCCTAACTATTCTAGGATCTGTGACTATGGTAATGTGTCTACAATGGAGCGTGCCACTTCACGGAAGAAAAAACAAGTGTGTCGATGCAGTTATTTCCCAAAGGTGACATGATGAGTCAGCAGCAGAGCCTCGATTAGAATCCAGTGTTCAGACTGCCCATCCCACCTGCAGCTCACTAAGCCACTGCTCCTCCTGCAGCCTCCAGGGAATAAAGTTCATTTAGCCAGGTGGTAAATGCTCAACTCCTGCCCTCGCACTTCGCCTCCTTAGTTATCTAAGTTTTGTCAGACTTCATTGTCTGTTGCCAAGAAAGAGTGCAAATCAAGAAAAACAGAAAGCACTGGTCTTACCATGGAACAAAGGACACTGCAACAGCAAAACTCCACTTGGCCAGAACAGGAACACTGGGCTGCCAATACATTGAATATATAGCTTGTATGAAACACTGAAATTGCTTGCAAAGGAATTTCGTACAAGGCAGTTTCTCTGCCTCTTCATAAGTAACAAATGCAGAGTAAAAGAACTGTAAAGCATAGATCTTGAACAGAGCAACTAACATTAGCTGTCAGTTTTCTCCATTGCAAAAGGAAGGTTTTAGTCTTTTTCCTTTTTTACATTCCTGGCATATTTAAAACTGGTTTGGGCAAATTAGGTAACACTAGCACATTTCCCTGGCATAGATGGTATTCAGTATTCATACGTGCTCAACTAATTTGAAACCTGGACAGACCGTAGTTCTGAAATAGTTCTGCCAGCTGCAAGTGATGCCACTTTGTGTACACACAGGAAGTGCTGTGCCTTCCCTGCTCTGCTGTGGCATGAGCTGGGAGAGATTGTCAAAATGCACCCTCTGTAATCTCCTGCCCTGTTTTCATCCTCTAACTTTTGGGTTACTCTTTGTATCACAGTTCCTCTTGGTTCTCCTTGATCCTCCTGCTTCATGGTTAACCCTTCATTCTCATTGTCCCCATTAGCAAACTCTTAAAAGGAAATACAAGAAAACTGATACTGTTTACCCCCAACACTCAGTATCGCAGTTTAGGAACTGCTGTTGCTACTGTGATGCTTCAGTGTCTCATCATGGCAAGCACAGCTGAAGTGGAAAACTTGCCAGTCTCCCATATTGATGCAACTTTTCCATAGAGTTGTTCTTCTCATCAAGATTTTTCCTTAAATGACCCAAAGCCTTAGCTTTCTCTTCCTGCTGCTGGCTAGCAGCCTGATACACCTACTTGAAAGCACTTGAGATCATGGCTTAATGACGTGTCAAAGAATATTGCAACTTGCCCATTGCCAATTTGCCTGTTAACTTTTGTTAACTTTTTTTTTTTTTTTTTAAATAGGTAAAAACAGTAATGTTGATTTGTTAAGGGAGCTTCTGATCTGCTATTTATTTTTTTCTGTTTCCTAACATTCAGGATGTACACAGATGATGTCAGACAGTGTGAGCTGACACAGCAGTTGTCAGAAAGCTCAGAAGTATTAAGACTGTCTCAGAAAGCTCTCTGCTTGGTCCACAGGGCTTGGAGACAGTGCTCAAGGCAGAAAGTCCAGTGAATGCTGAGAGTGGGCTGGTCTCTGGGGAACTGGAAGCGGCCGTGGACTGTCTACCACCAAGGAGCCTTTTGAGGTCAGCACAACCCAAGATGTAATTAGCATTAAAAAGCAGGTGTGGCCACCAGGACAGAAAATGTGTGACACCACATTGGGCTGTTGTGGTTTGACCCTGGCTAGCAGCACACAACACACAGCCGCTTGCTCACCCTTCCCCCTTCCAGGGGTGGGAGAGAGCATTAAAGGGGTAAAGGGAAAAGAGACTTGTGGGATGAGATTAGGACAATTTAATCACTAAACTACAATAAAATTCAAAAGAATAATGATAACAATAATGGGAATAGTAATATATACAAATATACAAATCTACAAATAAATATACAAATATACAAACGAGTGATACACAGTGCAACTGCTCACCACCCCATGACCAAGGCTCAGCCCATTCCTGACTAATGATCCCAGAACAGGGAGAGTCCAAAACTGCAATCCCAGAAAGGAGATAAGAGCCCAAGTGTCCAAGAGACCAAGAGCCAACTGAGAGAGCCAGACAACCCCAAGAGTGAGGGAGATGGCCCTGAGAGAGAGAGAGCTTCCAGACAGACTCTCTTCTCTATACTGGCCATGCCATGCATGGGATGGAACAGACCATTGGCCAATTTGGGTCTCAGCCTTAAACCTAAGGTGGAATCCTGGGCTGGTCACCGGGGCTGTGCTCCCTCCCAGCTCCTCCTGCCCCTGCAGACACGGGCACAGCAGAGAAGCTGGAAAGTCCTTGCCTGTCCTGGCAGCAGCTATAACCATCAGTGTGTGATCAGCTTCTCCTCAGCACAAACCCAAACCAGCCTCACACCAGCTGCTGGGAAAGAAGTTAACTCTGTCCCAGCTGAAACCAGGACAGGGTTCTGTCAGTGGGGCTCTTCCCTGCTTGGGAAGAATCCTCCGTGAGAAGGCATGGGTAGTCGCAATACAAGCTCTTACGATGGAGAGACCCAAAGTATAATTTTGAGGTCTACATTATACCTTATTTAATAAGTTACCTCACTCAAAGTGATTATTTTAAGTGTGGTATGTGTTTGTCTACAGCTTTGAATGTCCATGGCAGTGCTGCTTCCATGTGCAGAAGTGTTTGTGCTGGGCCGGCAATGCAGCCAGGTATTCCAGGAAGCCTACATAGTAGCCTAAGGCAGTTATAAAAAGAAAATGGGGTGCTGCTTAGATGCCTTAACAGTAGGGACTGAGTTACCACTACTGTTCATGATTCATCGACTCTTTGTGTTTCTGTCACCAAGAAATATAGAGGAGTGAGTCCATGAGAGCGGGACACAGAAGAAGCCTTAAGCTCTTAGCATGTAAATATTTGTAAAGCAGATAGTGAGTCCTGTGCATTAGAGTAAACATACATTCTTCTGTTTTATTCTCAAATGCAAGCATATTTTTTTCAATCTGTGTGCTGTGTAGCTGCCACTAATAAACAGTTTCTTTTCAACTAATCTCTAGAGAAAGAATTGCTTCCTACCTACCCTGACATGCTTCTTGCGGGCATGTTGCTCTTTCCTTCATTGACTTATTCTTTCTTTTTTTGGACATGGTAAAAACTGTTTATCTAGGAATCTGTATTGTGGAGAAGACAGGTTTTAAAACCAGTGATAGGGAGATAATTGTGGAAGGCATAGGTAATTTAAGTTCAAATCCAAAGGTTTTTATTCAGTCCCATAACTTTGAAGAGAGCAACCTTAATTATGTTTTTGAGAGGGAATGAGAGTATCCACGCTGTCTAACAGGCAGTATCTAAATTTGGGGTCTCTATCGAAAGAAGTGGACTCTCATTTTTTATTTGAATTACTTTCTGGAAGATCTTGTCTCTCTCTTTTGAGTACAGAGTGTGCCAGGATTAACACAGCCAAACCATTTTACATTAATTCCTTCAATGTGAGGATTATGCTTTAGACTGAGAAGGATGTGATCTCTTCTCTCTTTCTTGTTTCACTGGGAGTGAAAAATTACACATCTGTCAAATGTTAACCAGATTCAGATCTCTGAGCTAGAGTGCTGTCTTGCTCAATACATGGTTTTCATTGACATTTTTTTTGTGCAGTTCCAAATCATAGCTGACTGTGCCTGTTGTTCATGCCATCAGGCAACGAGCTTAAATATCTACTTTCATAAGTATTTCTTTCAGATAGGGAAATAACTATACCCCTCATTTCTTATGTATCATGATCTGAACTTACCAAGAGACCGAACATTCAATTATAATGTGTCCTTTGTACTTCCTTTGACCTAATTATTCATGTGCAGGGAAATTATCTGAATTAGCTGTAACAGGTTCAGTGATGAAATAACATTAAATATGCAAAGAATATTTTTTAGGAGCTCAGATTCCTAGCAATACCATTCTGTTATTGACTTGGACTTGTGTCTTGAGTGTTGTTACAGTATTTTCACTTGTCTTCTTTCTCGCTGTTTTTGGGCGTGATGTATGGTTGCTTATCTAGACCAGAAACCCCAGCCCAAAGGAAGCAATTGCTTTCAAAATTGCAGGTACACAGACTTGGGCAGGGCAGGCAAGCCGATGCCTGGATGTCTGTAGCGAATAAGAATCCTGGCTACAGTTAAGTACATCACTACTAAAATGACCAAATATGTTATTCTAAATAAATTTTTAGATAATACAATTTATTACAGTGCTTAAAGAATTATGTTTTTTTTCAGAAGCAAAGTAGGCTACCCTATCTGGTCTCTTTACATGACTTTTATCTCCTGACAGACTTAACTGAATTCTCCCTATTGGCTAAAATATGCCTTATGCCCTCATTCTTGTGGATTAATATGCAACAAAATTAAAACCAAAATAACATTTTAAAAATCCTTGATTTCTTAGAGAAATTTCTGTAGCTGGCAACTTTGATATTCTAAGATGATCTAATAGTTAACATTCCGTTTGCCTTTCTTACACAGGCTCTCAATGCCCTTGGAATCTCCGTGTCATATATATTGGATTATAGATGGAGCTATTGGAAAACAGGAACCAAATCTGAGCAGGGGAGTGGACTCCCATGTGACTATTACATCATTTAGAACTATCACCAGCCTCTCTCTTTCTTAGAAGAAAACAGTCACACCATATTACTAACGAGCAAACTAGATTTTTTGTACGTCTGGGCTGAGTCTAAAAATGATAGCCTCATAAAATGGATGACCAGAATAATTCTGATGATTCTGATGATCTTGGGTGAGCTAGGGTGTCATGAGTCCATTCATGAGTTCATTCATGAGTGCAGCAGGAAACACTAAATTGTTTGGCTTCATAAACTGCCCCAATAGCAATTGAGCATCTCAGCAGAGGCAAAACCAGTGAGAGGCTGACAGAGTCCTTTGAGTCAACAGTTACAACTGGGTTATGATGAGGACTTGGGGTAGACAATCCCGAGTTTTAGTCTCAGACCTCCACTGTCGCGTAACCATGGATGAATTCTCCGTGATGCCATTAATAACATAATCAATATATTATATATATATACCATCCAAACTGCATGAAGCAGCAGTAAAAATATATAGATAATTAGGATTTTGAAAAATGTGTACTTGCTGTGTATATGGTAGATGTAAAATATTACCATTCTAGGTCCTTCTAAGTTAGCAGAAGTTTCATTAAAGACAATGTTTCATAAAGAGTGGTGTATATACTTAGGTCAGGCCAGGATTTCAACTGGAATTGTTGGAACAAGATCTTTAGACTTCCACGGCTGCTCATTCTTGCCTATCCCGTGCAACAGACATACATAGGCAAAGCAACCATAAAGCATATTTACCTTCACGATCCAGGTCAAGACGAGAACAAAGACACTCCTTGGTGCTGATAACGACTGTGTTGTGGCTGAAACTGGATCCTTGATGTTCAGCGCCTTGTTTTATGTGGTAGGGTGGGAGAAGTCCCTGGGCTCCACGGTCTCCTGTTATCAGCTGGGAGCAAGTACTTGAGTTTCTCTCCGAGGGGAGCCTGACTTCTGATGGGGCTCTCTCTCATTTGTACAGAGGGCTGAAGAAGCTTCTAGAGTCAAGTTTGCTTTGCGAAGGAGTTTGGATTCAGTGTCCTAACTTTAGGAAGAAAGAAAAAACAATAAACATCGAGTCAGTGAAAGCAGCTTTTTGGTTATATATATAAATAATCAAACGTACACACACACATACACACATATATGTATGTCCTACATTTTTTTGCAAACCAAACAGAACTGTGCAAAGGTATTAGTAAGCAAAACTCAGTAGATACAAGTTTTGTTAATTGGTAGTTTCCCTCTCTAGAAAGAAAGTGAGATTATGGAAAGTCTAGTCCAAAGTCAAATAGCAGTTACATTTCAGATCTAATAATTTAACTACTTCGTAACAATAAGAACTTTATTTTTTTGAATCAGATATTTAACTATGCAACCACAGACAGCGCCTTGTTTGCATAACGAGGCAGTCAGGGCCACCACTGACATCTCAGCGCAGTGCTTCCTGCACGGATTCATAGTCTGAGAATTTGATACAAAACCACAGACTTTATTTTTTTAGTGTAACTTCAACAAAGTTTTGTCTCTTGCCTAGTACTTTCCTTAAAGACACCAGAAGGGGGGAAGTGAAGCCTTTGAGTGATGGAAAAATTGCGGGGAGGGTGGGTTGTACAGCCACTGCAAAGAGGAGTATACAGAGAAGGAAAGGAACATTTTGTAGCTTTTGAGTTCAGATGAGCAACAGCCTGAACTCTCTCTGGTCACTCCTTGCTATTTCCCATACAAAAAGTAGAAGATCCTGGAAAATAATATAAGAGATACTAATGAGAGTGAGCTTTCTCTAAGCTCCAAGAAGAACAGAGCAGAAAAACAACTTGTGATATGAAAAGCCTCCGATAATTTTTAATGTTTAGATTATGTCATGCTAGTGACAGCTGGATATTTCTAACGGTGACTCTAACTGTCAAATATGTCTTCTGGTCTAATTGTGATGCTTTGAACCTCTCTGCAGGATTCCAGTCAAGTCACCTCAAACCATTCCTGAAGTTCTTCAGATAGGTGAAGGGTACCTAGGAAACAGCTGCACGTGTGTTCAGCCACGCAGGTTACTTTCTAGTAAGAAAAGTAGCACTGAGGTAATAGTTTCTGTCCTGGGTAGGGTTAAATGAGTTTCACTTACACATCTTCAATTTCTGTCTATGAAGCATGAGTCAGGAGGAACTCGGCTTGACTTTAGCCTCTCTGGGGAACAGACAGACTTGGCAGCTCAAGGAAAAACTTGTTTATAAAAGGAACAAAAGACAGATTGAAGCAGTCCTCCGCAATGTCACATTTAGAGTGACTTTTGAGATTGGCAATGCACTTTAGCGGAGCCTGTCACCTGCTCTCCAGTCTGTTTACTGTACACATTACTAAGGGCAGTTATTATTGCTCGCTCTCTTTCTCAGATCTGGGTGTACCTTTTCAAAAGACCTTATGGCAAGTGCCTAATGTAAACCTGGCTAGCTCCTCTGAAAGTCTGTCAGCTTTCTATCTATTGTTCAGCAGAGCTCTGGTTATTCGACACTGCATACCAGGGAGGTGAAGTGAATGTCAGGTCCTTTAAAGGCACAGCTACCTGGACCGTTGAAGATCCAGGCTGCCCTTCAAATGTGGTTACAGGAGGTCTTTTGCAAAGTCTTCTTCCATGACTCATTATATTGCCTAAATGGTTTTGGCTATTTCAGGCTGGGCCTAAATTCCAAATGACACCTACCCCTAAAGCTTCTAATATAAAGGTAACTGGGCTCTTGCATATATGATAAAACATGCTGATCTGCTTTGCATATTTTTCTGCTCTCCAGCCAGTCTGTGTAACAAGGCCAAAGGCATGCTGCTGACTCAGGCCCAGCATCTCGTACAATGTGTAGTTCTGTGTCTTCGGCTGAGTACCCAGAAGAGACACTGTCCGTTGGTGGAAGAGGCACTGCAAAGTTCTAAGGGCAACTACCAAACCAGAAGTGAAATTTTAACTTTCGTTCAGTATTAAATCAGAAAACTCTTTAACTTGAAGGTGTTCCTGCATCTCTGAATCTTTGGTGTTTCATATCCTGTATGCTTTATGGTGTATGCAAACAGCAAATAACAGTAACACCTGAGGTTTACCTCACAAAGGGAAATGCATAGCCAGAGCCAACTTAGCATGAAAGCAACGTGACCTTTAGAGATTCACCAGTTTTTGCATGCTCAGGCTGATTGGTTTGGGGAACATTCATATTTTTGCCATATCTTCTTCTTCACACGACTGTAGAGATACTCAGATGGGAGAACTTTTGCACCATCTTGAGGAAGAAGCTATTTGGTTTCTATATCCAGATTCTCTTTTGTGCAGATAAGCTTAGTGCAGGAGTGCTGACTGTGCAAAATCTGATCCCCGTTCTTTGTGGCACATTGGCACCGACCCCAATAACACTAGGAGAGTCACTGAAGATAATGTCTCCCACAGCAACCTTAACCAGTAAGGGTGAATCAAGAGTCACTGAGAGCTGCTTCTCCTCAGTCCAAACAGACTTTTGGAAAGATGGCTGAAGTTGATTAGAAATTTTTAGCAACCAGAGGGCAACATTTTTTATCACAACATTGAAGTGTCTTTCCTTCCTACTCTCACTTTTGAAGGACTCACAGCTGAAAACTCATTTCACTTGGTCTTTCCAACATGAAAGTTGGCCTTTCATCTAGAACTAAGCATGGAGAGCTTTGACCGAAGAGGAATGTATTTATTAAAGCTGGGAACAATAGAAGCAAGGATCTTTGAGTACCAACACTGCGATTTTAAACGCTGCTGCTTGAGTTTGCTAAGGTTGTGTATAAAGCTTCAACTTGAGGATAAAGTATAAAATATTGTATTTATTGGAGCTATTTCTTCTGTGCAGTTCTTCCAAAAATCAAGAGTCAGGTAGCCTAATCATTTTCAAGTATTAACAGCTTCTGAGCCCCTTTGCTCCCCTTGCCAGCGAGAGTGCTGTAACTGGCTAAGAAGCATCCTAGGATGTAGGCAGCCAAGGTCTGAAACTGAGGAAGCTTCCAGCCCCTCTGATGTGTTAGTCACCTTTGAACTCCTTCCCAGAATATGGGGGATCCTATACAGAGGGAGATGCTGAAAAGCTTGAAGGGAACAGTCTGAGATGCAAATATGCAGATCATCACTCCTCCATCATTAAACTCCACTGAAGATTCTGTGATGTGAATGTACACCTTCAATGTGACTCAACTGCTGTTTCATCCTCAGGCCCCAGTCAAGTTGATTTACTTCTGGGTTTCCTTCTAGAATTGAAGGGAAACCAGGGGACACTTTCAACCTTGAGAGATGTACCTGAACTGCACCAACTTTGTTCTAATACTACTCTAGTGGTTCTTACGTCTTCAGATGCATAAAGGCAGGAGATCTGTACCTTTGGTGTCATCCTTATAAAGAGACAAATATGGGAAGTTGAAACAGAGCCAACCATTATTTCATGGATTTCCAGCTGAGGGAAAAAAATTAAACAGTAACAGTAATCTCAGGACAGCCACACAGGGCCCAGAGCTGTGCGATGCAGCCTCCAGCCAGTCTGCACCAGCTGGCGAAGGAACTCGGATTCTTTTCCTGGTATGGTACAAAAAGGCAGCATCTCCACCAGCTGGAAGCAGTCTGGAACAATGTGTTGAAGTTTCTCTGCTACCATCACGGCCATTCCTGTCTTCCTGCCCAGAATGTGGAGCAGCACAGCACACACAGGACTGTCCTCACTAGGAATCGGGTTTAGAGAGGTTTTGCATTGCTCATTTTTACAGTCCTGTGTGAAACTGGTCACTTGCTATTAGTCCTTTTTTTATTTATTGGCTGGTCTAACAGGATTTGTGTCCATCACCCATGCTGTCTGCACATCCAGAGAGCCAGAAAAATCAGTAATAGACTCCCTGAAGCAAGAGACTCCCTGGAGCTGTAGTCTCCATTCTCTAAACAGAGAATGCTGTCCCCCTTATTCCTCATGGTTCTGTAGAACGTCATACACAGTCACGAAGTGTAGGGCAGTGCTGCACAGAATGAGATAAAATTAAACTCTCTGACTTGTAAAGCTGTACTAGTTTCAGTGGAATTTCAGTGGAAATGCTTTTTGGCTAAGGACTTTATATCTGGTCTTGAAAGAGCTTCCAGTTTGCTGGCTGTGAAGCCTGACCTATGGCCAAACTCAGAGTTCCAAATATCCACCAGTTTGAAGTCAAAGAATCATTTTATGTATGCATCACTCTGCCAAAGCAGCACAATGAAAAACATTGAAACCACTGCTTTTACAAAGTTTTGCAAGGAAGATTATGGAGGAGATCACTTTTGGCAAGGCTAGAACGCTAACAAAACAAAGCTGCTGAGCCCATCATGCTTACCTCCAGTTACCCCACTGCTGGGCAATAGTCCGTGCATTTCCCAACTGCCACCAAGTGACTCTGGGCACATGATGGCAGTTCTGTTGGACATACTTCCCCTGATGAAACAAGAGGAGTGACCTGAGCCTACAAATACAGTGTATGGGGCATGAGAATACTGCACAGCCAGGTGGGACTCATGGGGTACCCCAAGAAAATGGAAGGACCCTCTCTGAAATCGGTTGTGGGGCATATACTCAATGACAGTAATACAACCCACACTCTCTTTAGCTTCCTTCTTTCTTTGCCTGTTAGCCATAAAAAACGAAAGGTCTCTAACAGATAAATTATGCATTTGGGGACACGCGCCTATTGGCATTTACACAGAACTGGGTGTAACAGCTTTGTATTACTCTTTGTTGTTTGATAAAGGTTTGAAGCCTCTGTATGGTAAAGTGCTTAGCAATGAATGGGTACTTTTAATACTCAGAATAAGCATTAGAAATCAGAAAGAGTACCTGAAAAAGCCTCCTGATTACAAGGATCCTATATGGATAAACTTGAGATTTTTTTTGAGTTATTGCTCAGACAAAGAAACACACATCTGTGTAAGTGCAGATGACTTTAGTGGGTCTGTACAGTTAATAATAGATTGCTTTCTACTAGTTAAAAAGCTACGTTAAAGCTAAAATACAAATGTTCCTATTTTTTTGTCCATCAAAAGAGATAAGATGCTGTAATGATATGTCAGTACCAACCAATACACTCAAATTTCTTCTAGGATTATTTTTACAGATGTTTCTCTGACTCCCTGGTGAACAGACAAAGTTTTTCTCCCTTGGGAAGTCTGAACAAGACTTTAATTCCTGCTTCAAGACAGTCTGGGATCTTGCATCATATTCTCATTGTTGACATATTTCCTTTCTTATTCACATCAGCAGCAATTTGAAAATATTAAAGTGTCCACAGCTTGTATGGGGCAAGCTGCATTACACAGACTCGCAGGGGCTGGACTGGACTTTGATCCCTTAAGGCAGTCTGATATAGTAATGGTACGATCTGATCAACCCAGTCCCAGCACACCAGAGACTGGGGTGTGCAGAGGCTGATGATCACACGAATGGGGACTACATGCTATCCTGAGCATATGCTGTATCATATCAGAGATTGTATTCATTGTCCGACTTAAAACATGCGTTCGGAGTGGCTTAACTTTTTGCCAGTGGCATTGTTTCAGACTTGAGCTCAACACGAGGACCAGTGAGAGTAAACCTGCCTCTCTCCTCATGACTCAAAGCAAATGGCAACTTCCCATGTGTTCTTACACTGAATATTCAGAATGCCAGGGGCTTTGGTTGATGCTATAGGCCAACAACGTGATGTTGGTTGTAAGGAGCTCCTAAACAAAACACTGACATTCTTGTATTAATGCAAGATTTCTGGCTGGTGTTTAGCTTACAGACTGACCTTGAAAGAGTTAATAATTTCCCTGCTGCCCTGCAGCAAATTCTCCTGCAAAATATCTGCAGGTAGCTAGAAAGAAATACCTACTGAGATACGGGGGCATGAGGGCATCTGGAAACCTCTTCTGCAGCTAGCAGACAGGCAGTAACACGTATCTCTTCTGACGGCTAGATGGAAAGTCAATAATGATCGTGGCAGCGCTGGATGGAGGCAAGGGGTTAAGGGGTTGAATATCTGAAGCCACTCTTTCAGGTTACTTTAGTAAAATTTAATTTTAAAAAAAGCAAACTAATGCTAGAGTCTTAGTGCTGTGTTTCCTGGGAGTGCTGTAGCTGGCATGTTGTGACTCTAGACAAAAAATTCCAGCGAGAAGGATATGAAGAACATGTGGAAGCTTCTGCAGCCAAGTGCTTGCAATCCATAAACCACAAACTGTATCTGGGCTTGTGCAGATGAGCGGGGCTGCGATTCATTAGTGAGCACAGCTGCACATGGAGACAGAGGACTCTATATTTGAAGATGTTTTTGGAGCCTGTGTGACTGTATCACGCATGAGCCATTGCCACGGTACAGCTGTCCGAGCTGTTCTGAAGGACATAGATGCTGTTCAAAGACATTGTCATAGTTGTGCGTATTGAGCTGTAGAGTCCGTCACCCAAAGTATGTGCATTTGTAACGAAATGTGAGACAAGGCCTGGGAAAGAAGCACAAAGATTTATGCCTTTATACCTACTCCTCAGCCAGCGTAAAGAAGTAAAATAAAACGTTACTATGAAAAACTGAGCTGCATTTTGTATTTTGCTTCTCAGCTGCAGGGAGCCAAGCCTGAGAGAGCAGCTGGCTGCCAAACAACTGGACAAAAGAAATACCTGGTCAAAACAAAAGTACTACCAGTAAGCAGTTAACATCTAATTCTGAATTAGAGCTTCACTTCTTAGAAATCATCTGTGAACTGTCCCCTCCACATAAGGTTACAGTGTGCCTGTGTGTGATGTAATTGTTCTGGCACTAAGAACCTGCTGTGAACTAACTCTGCTGGGATTATTTCATTCACAATAACTGAGTTACTGACTTAATCTATAGTGTTGTCCAAATTAGGGCATAGAACTCAAAATAAATTCCTTGGACCTCAGGTCCAGTCCTCCTTCTATCTCAAAAAAATTGTTCATTATCAATTGGGTGATGACTTGCCATCTCAAATTCATCCTTTTTTTGAATCCTGCCTGACTCGGTGGGGAATCACAGAATGTTAGAGATTGGAAGGGACCTCGAAAGATCATCTAGTCCAATCCCCCTGCCGGAGCAGGAACACCCAGATCAGATCCCACAGGAACGCATCCAGGCGGGCTTTGAATGTCTCCAGAGAAGGAGACTCCACTCCCTCTCTGGGCAGCCTGTTCCAGTGCTCTGTCACCCTCACCGTGAAGACGTTTTTTCTCATATTCAAGTGGAACCTCCTATGTTCCAGCTTGAACCCATTGCCCCTTGTCCTGTCACCTGATGTCACAGAGAAGAGCCTGGCTCCATCCTCCTGACACTCACCCTTTACATATTTATAAACATTGATTAGGTCACCCCTCAGTCTCCTCTTTTCCAGGCTAGAGAGACCCAGCTCCCTCAGCCTTTCCTCAGCAGGGAGATGCTCCATTCCCTTCATCATCTTTGTGGCTCTGCGCTGGACTCTCTCCAGCAGTTCCCTGTCCCTCTTGAACTGAGGGTCCCAGCACTGGACACAATATTCCAGATGCGGTCTCACCAGGGCAGAGGAACCTCTCTTGACCTACTGACCACCCCCCTTCTGATACACCCCAGGATGCCATTGGCCTTCTTGGCCACGAGGGCACAGTGCTGGCTCATGGTCACCCTGCTGTCCACCAGGACCCCCAGGTCCCTCTCCCCTACACTACTCTCAAACAGGTCAGTACCCAACTTGTAGTGGCACCTGGAGTTGTTCTTGCCCAGATG
>NW_010099275.1:0-1820 GCF_000699245.1 Pterocles gutturalis | reverse complement strand
CAGCGGGGTGGGTGCCGGCCTGGGGCAGCTCCGGGCCACAGCCACCCCCAGCCTCGATGCGCGAACCCGTGTGAACCTGACCTGAAGGAGTGAGGCTGTAACTTGCGTTGGTTCAGGAGCTGCTTCTGTTGGACTTCACCTGTCCCCGCAGCAGGGCTGGGGACAAAGGGCTGGGCGGGAGGCCTAGCGCTCCTCTCTGTGCCCTTCATAACCCCGCGAGTCTGTGGGACTATGGCTGCACTAAGAGACATGGCCAGATAATAGCCTTAGTTCCTTTACTGCTGCTGTCATGGCTTTTGTTAGTGCTATCTTTATACCTCCTCTAGTCCTCACAGCACCTTTGTTCTCCCCATGCCCCTTTCTGTATTTGTAGGTACCTCAGAGGCAGCTGTGAAGCAATACAAAGTAGGTGAAGTTCCTGGGCTGTCTGGCTGAGGATCTTAACCTGTGTACTAAGCACACTGAGGAGCTGGGTCATTCCTGAGTTACAACTACATCTGTGGTCCTGCAAAGCCTTGTATGTATGTACGTGCAAGCTGGTGTGTGTTTAGTAGTCCTACACATCTTTGCTAAAGCAGTGTCCTGCTTTTTAATCAGCCTAGAGAAAAAAATGAGCTATAGAGTGCTGAGAGGGTAGGGTGAGTGCTCCTGCTTGCTGCATTTCCTATTTATATAGCTGAGAGTTTATTCTAAAATCAATATTCACAACATAACTTTTCAGAGATCACATAAAGTCAAGAAGCTGGCAAGCGGACAAACAAATGACTATCCACAGAGAAAGGAGGTGAGCAGGTGGTATTGTCGTGAATCACTGCTTCCCATAGTCAGAAATATTTCACTTGTCCCATTACTGTGATATTGCTTTTTGTGACATCCACCTGAGCAGTCAATTACAGTCGACAGAGAAAGTAAATATAACAGAGTCATGTATGAAATGCTGTGTTGGCTTAATACACACATAATGAGTCTCCTGGCGTTTACTGGTCTTGAAATAATTTAAATCCCTCCATCCTGTCATTCAAAAAACCCCCTCTTTCACACTAGGTGAATGATAAAAATCACTGAAGATAAATACCTGAGATGAGACTTTCTGCTTGGGCTAAAGGCAGAAACTACAAAAAAAAGTCTGTGTCTGCACGAAAGATGCGGGACAAGGCAGGTGATTCTAATGCATGCTTACCAGCACTGAAGTTCATTTCAACTAATTTCAAGACCTAGTGTTGTTGCTCAGAGTTTCAAGTAAACATTTTAGCGTTGTTGTCAGTCACCAATTATTGGAAGTGCTTTCAGAACATGGAACAAATGGAAAGGAGCAGGGAACACAACCACTGAGTCCTAGGATGCCTCTTAATGTGTATGCTTTGTATCGACACGTTTTCTGGCAGCTGTGCCTCAAAAACCGCAGAGAAACCAGGTAACAGGCAGGGAGAACAGATGCGTTGTGACCAGCGGTTCGCAGCGGTGATCCCAGGAGGCGAAGGGACAGTGAAACGCTTCCAGCAGGGACCGGTTCCCCTCGCAGAAGCTGGGGCGGTCATTTTTTTCTCTTTTCCTCTCAGAAAAATTAAGGGAAATAAATAACCTGCTAGACTGGCGAGCGGCCCGTTGAACTGCAGCGGGTTTTGGTGGGAGCGCCCCTCCAGCGGGTTTTGGTGGGAGCCCCCTGCTCCCCCCGCCCCGCCCGGGTGTCGCGCCGAGGAGCGATCCCGCCTGGCGGCCCCGGGGGTCTTTGCTGCGTTTCCGCTGTTTCCGCACTACATCTCCCGGCATGCCCCACTACCCGCGCGCCTTCCCAGCAGGCACCGCGGCCGGAGGAATAC
>NW_010099274.1:0-512 GCF_000699245.1 Pterocles gutturalis | reverse complement strand
GTCCCCCTGTCCCCTCCTGTGGCTCTAGGAAATCATTCCTTAGAGGGTAACTGGGGAAACTGAGGCACAGGGGAACAGCCCGACCACCTCGGGGAGCAGCAACACCCGGGCAGCCGCCACCTCCTGAGGATTTATCCCAGTTTGAACCATTTTCCTTTCGGGGCAGGTTTCCCCTGACTTCTGGTCCCTGCAGGTTTACGGTGTTGTCCCCGCTGTCTCCCAGCCTCGCAGGAGCGTGTGGTCAGGATCCGGCCCTGGCGCTAACCCCCTTTTCCTTGGCCGCAGGTCCTGCATCCCGGTGTTTGCTGTGAAGGGCTCCGCCATCCCCAGAGCCCCTGCGCAGAAGCGGAGGCGAGTGGAGAGGTGAGACATCCACCAACACCCCGTGTCCCCGTGCCCCCTGTGCTGACAGCTCCTGGGGGTCGAGCCCCCGTCCCTGCCTGCCTCGGCCTCACCTCTCCTGTGACATCTGGGGACAATCTGGGGCCTCAGCCCTGCGCTCAGGGGTTTAA
>NW_010099273.1:0-242 GCF_000699245.1 Pterocles gutturalis | reverse complement strand
TGACACCCTCTTCTTCCAGGAAGTGAAAATGTTGGCACATTGCCTTACAGAGGGATTTCTTTCTATACCTTAGTCAGTGACATGGGTAACAAGATTTTGACCTCTGTCCTTCTGGACAGCAATGCTGCATAAAGAATGTTACTCCCTCTGTTTCACATTTATGAAATCTAGAGAAAGAGGCAAATAAGAGTTTCCATTCCTTGCTATTCTCTGTAGTCTGAGGAAGACCGGAAGAATGTTCT
>NW_010099272.1:0-2155 GCF_000699245.1 Pterocles gutturalis | reverse complement strand
CATCCCGTCCCATCGCATCGCATCGCATCCCATCCCATCCCATCCCATCCCATCCCATCCCTAATTCTACCCATTCCAGCAGCCCAACTGGACTCTCCCCAAATCTCTGACTGATCCGGAGGGGGTTCAGGATCTCATCGCTCCCTTCCCAGCCAGGCTGGACCACGGGTATCCCCCCGACAGCCCACTGCGGGGAGGAGAAGCAGCATCTATTATTTTTGCCGCTATGAGCATTGAAGCCGTTCCCACCCCAGCACACACGTGTCGCAGAGGCTTGGGGACGTCGGAGCCAGGCAGAGTGAGCCCAAGACATCCCGCTCCTGGCACGCGTTCCGACCCGATCGATGGACGGCCGTTTGCCAGAATTATTTCCACTCCAGGAAAGCTTTTAATTGCTGGAGCTCTGGCAGATTTTTCAGAGGACTCTTTGACTTTGGTCAAACCTTGACACCAAAAATCTCCCACCATCCGCTCTCCCGCCCAGCACCTTGCGCACAGTTGAAGCGCCCGGTGGGTGCTCCTGAAAACAGAATCCCAGAGGGGTTTGGGTGGGAAAGGACCTTAAAGCCCACCCAGTGCCACCCCCTGCCATGGGCAGGGACACCTCCCACTAGCCCAGGTTGCCCAAAGCCTCATCCAGCCTGGAGCGAGCCCAGCTCAGCCCTCCTCCATCCCAATGAAACCCCGCAGCACCGCTGCTGCTTTAGGGTTTGTCCAGCTCCGCAGGAGCTTTTCTCCGCTGCTTGGAGTCCTTCCCTACCAGCAGCGGGGGATTGAAGCATCTGGCCTCATCCCCGCCTAACGCAGGGCGTGAACGTTATCGCCCCGAACTCCATCTCCAGGCACGCAGGGAAAGGTGAACTTTGCATCGGGCTCTTCCCATCACTTTACCACCCCATCCCATCCCTTTACCACCCCAGCAGCACACAGCAGAGCGGCTCCGGCAGGACACGACCCGGCGGCCGCCGCACGGCACATTCCTCGGGGGGAGCGATTGTGCCGGGCTCCGGAGCGGTGTAATGAAATGAGAGGTTCAGCGAGCACCCCGGTGCCTCCAGGGCTGCCGGGGGACTCTGCGCCGGCCACGTCTCCTTCCCCAGACCCCAGCGTCCCCTCCAGAAACCTGGGAACCTCCACGGCCACCTGGGATCGACGCCAGGCTGAGGGCATCGCACCCACCTCGGCCGGGCAGTGGGTGCTCAGCCTGGGCAGGATCAGACCCACCCGGACCTAGGAGTGGTCCTGGGAACTGTTCACAACACAGCAAAGCCCTCGGCTCCTCTCCCCGTCCTCAACGGCCCCGGGAAGGCTGGGAGGGAGCAGGGGGGGTCTGGTCAAGGACGACGATGAGAATCTGCTCCGGGGGTAAAAGCTACGGGAGCCCAGACGTTATTTTTTTACAGCCTCTGTAACCACAGAGCCGGTGAAGTTAGCGCAGAGTTTTTCCAGTCTCAGATCCTTCAGTGGCCGCTCAGGTGCCAAAGGCAGCAGGAGCAGGGGAGAACCAAAGCTCGTAGGTCAGCGGCGCTATTTCCCCAACCTTCCACAATCCTGCTGGGAATTTCTCCAGATCTCTTCCCAAACCACCCCGCGGTGACGGAAGGGGAAGCACGGCACCGTTCCTCCCCTCTGGCCCGCGAGGGTGGGCAGAGGCTGGAGCTAAAGGTCAGCTTTAGCCCTGGGATGATAAAATAAACCAGAAATAAACCAGCAAAGGCTGAAATCAAGGCAGCTTCTCTGCAGAGCACGGAAGAGCCACAGCAGCCGTCCAAGAGGAGTCACAAGAGCCAAAAACGCACCGTGGTCCCCCTTCATATCCCCCGAAAAGCCACAAAGCAGCTCCAGGCGGCCAAACATCTGGAAGCACTTTGATTTTTTTAAATCACCTGGATGGAAAGGCTCCTGCGCGGCCACCAGCACCTTGCTCCCCATCCCGTCACGGGCTCATCGTGCGGAGCCCTGCGGAAAGCCAGGCGCCCTCCCCTCCCTCCTCACACCTTCCCAGCTGCTGGGGAAGGGGCGAAACTTCCCACGCACGGACTCTGACTCTTCCCCGGTTATCGGTCTCGCTGCACGAAGACGCTGAGTCCATTAGGAGAGGCAGGACGGTCCTGGCGCAGAAGCATGGAGACCACACGCGGACCAGAGCTGCTCG
>NW_010099271.1:1591-22947 GCF_000699245.1 Pterocles gutturalis | reverse complement strand
TAACCATGCAGGTCTCCTGGCACCCTTCCTCGACTTCCTACCCATTGGGATGCTCGGATCTTGAGCTTGGAAGAAGCACTCCTTGAACGCTAACCAACTTTCTTGGGCCCCTTTACCTTCAAGTACCCTGTCCCACGGGATTTCCCCTAGCAATTGCTTGAAAAGGCCGAAGTTGGCCCTACTGAAGTCCAGGGTTGCTATTCTGCTCGGTATTCTGTTGTGGCCACGTGAGATCCTGAACTCCACCACCTCATGGTCACTGCAACCAAGGCTGGCCTCAACCTTCACCACTTCAACAAGACCCTCCTTATTTGTGAGAATAAGATCTAGCAGCGCTCCTCTCCTATTCAGCTCATCCACCATTTGCATCAGGAAGTTATCATCAATGCACTGGAGAAACCTCCTGGACTGCGGATGGCTGGCTGAGTAGATTGATCTAATACTAACAGAGGTATTAAACTTCAAGGAATTGAAAGACACCCATTGATATAAAATAGAGGAAACATCTTCTGTGCTGATAAACTGTAAAAATAAGACTTCTATTTACTGCATCTAGCCAGCAAGCTCCTAACATCAAACTGTACACTTCAATACTGCATCCAGGCAGGCTTCAGTGCTACTGAGAAAGCTTGGAGCTTCAGAACTTAGCCAAGCAATCAGTATGTCATTAAAGCGATATTTCTGATACTCGAGACAGTCAGGTGCACAGGTTACATAAATTTTCTTCTAGAAGAGCTAGTAAAACTACCCAGGGCAGTACCTAAGAGTTTTCCTGCCTGCTGTCATAGAGTTAGACTGGCTTGCAGCCTTACAGAACATCACAGTTTTCTCTTTAGCCACGGTCTTCCAGCTGAGCCCGAACTACTGGCTGCAGACATGCTCTCGTTTGCTTTCTGCCTCAGTGAATGCATCAGCAGAACCAGCTCCAGCAGGGAGAGTAGGGAACTGTGGATGGGGTCAGGATGTGATTTGCTGTTCTTAGTGGAGAATGAGGATCTGTTTACCTGCAAAAAGTTGCCTCTGTGTAGTGGTGCTTATATGGTAGGAAGATACTCTGCATCTATATGCACTTGCTTCCTCCTATCAGTGGCGATATACTGCTTCAAGAGCATTATTTGGTGTGAAAGAGTTTAGAAACTCCAGTCATACACTAGGATTCTAGCTGTTCACAGCAAATAACAATTAGAGATTGGTGCACTTCAGAAAGTTAAATGGTTGCCAAGCTCTGGAAATCTGTGAAAAGGCAAATGTCTTCTGCAAAATTTTCCCCTCCTCCTCCAAATTAAAACCCCATCTTTCCTCTTGATGTTATAATCTGTCATACACATGTAGCTAAGACTAGGACCAGGGACACGAGTGCTCTGCTAAATCTGTCTGAAACAGCTTAATGCACTACCGGCCCCTGTTCTTTCCTTGCCGCTTGGCAAGAAGTTGCCACATCTGTAGCTGGATTAGTAGAAAGGAGCATATGCAGCATCTCAGGTATGACTACAGCAGCTCCTGTGTAGTTGCAAGCGTGTTGTCATTGACTGTTCTGGCTGATTAGGCCAGAGAGGTGAGACCACACTGCTAAAAGAGCCTGTGAGTGGGAATGGCTGGGATGTTTGCACACATTTGTTTCTCCTGCTTTTCTTCAGGCTTGCAGGGGGTTAGCAAAGGAGCAGGGAGGTCAGCAGGATACAGGAACATCTTTAAACACATCAGCTAGTTTCCCCTGAGCTCAAGAGTCAAGTTCTAGGCTTTATCCTTGTGAGGCTGATCAAATTGCCTATGGTTTCAAGGTCTTTCTTGAAGATATTTTTTCTTAAATGCTGCTTTTTAAAGAAAAGTGGGAACATTAAAGATCATAATTAAAAAATAGTTACGTCTCAGGAAATTTGCAGGTCAGTTTAAACCCTTTTCTACCAATGCTCACTTAGAGCAAACAGCAAATACAGTGAGTAAAAAAGTCTTCTTTTCCCCAGAAAGCAATACTTTCCACTGGTTTTTTTTTTTTCTTTAACAGAATAAGACTTCAATAATTTTACTCTGTTTAAAAAAGAATGCTAGGCCAAAATACCAATGAAAAATTTTTGGTTCTGTGCTACACTTTTTTGTACCCAACATCAGTGTGGGGAATGTCCTATCTCCTCGTGTCTGCTCCATTGGCTGATTTGATAATGCCGAGACAACAGGAATCTGTGACCAGGGATCTGTGGTTTGGTCTACAGCGAAGTATGGGCATCTATGTACAACCTTTTAGACATGGTCCTCTCCTTCACAGGAAAAAAGTAACCTGGGAAAGGAGGCTATTGCTTTCCCTGTAGATTTCTGTCCCTAAGAATGCTTGGGCAGAGTTCATGTATTTGTCATTGCCACCATGTTTCAAAAATGCATCATGCCAGGCAGAATTATCAAGAGAACAAAAGAAAATAAAAGAAAGAAAGAAAAAAAGAGCTGGTTTCTTCCTTTTCAGTAGCTACTTGGTTGTGGAGAGTGGACATTCTGTTAGAGCATCCCCTGATAACCTTGATGCAGATGTGATTTTTTTTGAGAGACTAGCCTGAGTGTGACAAGGTACAAGCTGCTAGGATGGTGTGGAAATCTGCTTATGGGTTGTAGGAACACCTTTTAATTTTCAGAAGATTTACAAAAAAACGGCTGTAACTTTCTGTACTGACAGTAGCTTCACAAAGCAGCACAGTGGGGAAACTCCTACCTCTCAGATGGGTTTAGATCACAAGAAAAGCTTCTCTCTTACCTTGGTCAAGAGCAGCAAAAACAGAATCTGAGCTGGCAGAGTTGCAGGCTCAAATGTCTGTGCATTTGAGATATTTCACAGAGATTTCTGTCCTGGTATAATAATACTACAGCTTTTGGAAGTGTGGACCTAACCCTTCCCTTCTATCTTCATCATGAAGTGATTAGACAACTTTGCTTTTTCCTTTCTGATGCGATTCCTCTGATCCAACAGAAAAGGAAAGGAGTCAGTGGGGATAATCCCTTGGGAGCATAGTAGTTAGCACTCATTTGGCAGGTGATATTTACCCTGTTTTAAGAGGATTAGATGCAGTCACAGTCCAGACGGCCCAGCTAGGTATCTCCAACATCAGCAATTGATGCCTTCTTGCACAATCTTTGCCCTTTTAACCAGCTCCTTTGTAACACTGGGGGCCACTCCTAGTTCATCCTCTCTGCCAGGACCAAGGTTTTTCCAAAAGTGTGAGTGGGAGAGAGAGAAACTCTGAAAACAAGCCACATAGGTGCAGTTGTATTGAAGCTGATATCAAGGTAAGCCAATTTCACTTCTGCTTGCTAAAGGTATAGCTTTTGTTTTTCAAACCTGCTCTTGCTTGTAATGTTTAAGAACACACCATGGACAAACCGTTTAAAGGCAACAGGGCAATATGCCAGCAGAAAAATAAATGGGAAGTAGGAGAAATGGAGGGGTTGTCAATTCTGGGTTGTTTTGTTTATTCATTTATTTATAATTTAATTTGTATTTAGAGTGGAAAGTGTGTGTAATCGTGTGGAAAGTAAGTTAAGACAGCTTACTTGTTAGGTGTTAAAGAGAGAAAGCCCTCATTTTCCTAGAAGAGGTGGCTGTTGAGAGATAAACTAAAGCACATTTCCAAGGCAGCCTCCATTCCAGAACCTCTCTTCAGCCTTTTGTATGTGAGCGAGGGCAGAGCCCCCTCCAGCCTAAGCAGTAAAGGCAGAAGAGCCCAGCTGTGCCTCATCTGAGGAGGCAGGTCTGCCACGAAGCACAGAGGTGAGGGAAAGCCTTCTTCCCTTTCTGTTTTCTTTCTTTGCATCCCTCTAAATCTTCTGCACTTACTCCTCCTTTTCTCTCTAAGCACAGCCGCTCCTGTGCTTAACCTGCTGCCCAGGTAACGCTCGACTGGCAGCTGTGCCAGGTAGAGTGTCTGAGACCATGTCTTTAGCAATGGCCCTTGCGGCTTTTATCTACTTTATAGAAAAGGAAACTAGTATTATTCAATCCATTATCTGAATTCATGAATGGGTGATGAGCAGAACACTGCAGCTCTTGCTTAATGTTCATTTCAGAAATCAAACCTGCTACTATAAATGCACCAAAGGACAGAGTGTTTAACACTTGAGTAGCAGATTCTCTTAAAGCCTTTGCAGAAAGGAAAAGGAAAACCTTCTCTCACTATTTTTTCTCAAAAGCATGAAAAAGGAAGCTGATTGAAAAAGATGACTAGGCTATCGCAGACAAACAGATGAGGGATTGGTCTAGGGCAAGAGAAGAAACAATTTCCACTGAATGTATTTCTCTGTCTAGGTCAATCCTTTTAAGCAAATGTGTCAGATGTATGAGGCAGCGCATATCTGTATCATATGTGGAAACTTGGATTTGAAAGGCTTCTAGGTTAGTCCATGTTTGAGATTGTGCTAATGTGAAATGATGGCTACAATAAATTGCAATGCTGCCTTTTATGCATGTGTTTGCTATTCCAGCTGCTTGAGTAAACATCGTGTTCCGTCAAATTTTGACCTGCATATTGAACCTGAACTCAAATTGTATTTTGTTTTGCCTTCCTTATCCTTTAGCTCCATACTAACAGTGGAACTGGTGCCTTGAGGCCAGGTCCACTCAGTTATTTATTGTAGCACATAGTAATTAGGCATCTGATTTAGGATCCTTAAGCCTGTGCAAGGTGTCTCCATTTGATGTAGGGAGCAGGAGTTAGTTGTCTCAGAATGGGGAAAAAGGCAGAGGATATACTGAGCAGGGAATTTTAGCCACATTTCATCAGTCATCAGCCAGAGGAATAAAGATCCTGGAAAGGTTTTACTACCCGTCATGGAAATTAAACACTTTTTCTTAAAACTAAAAAGTTACAATGAGGAAGACTAGGATCTTGATGTCTAATTCAGCCTTGGCCTTTTTCTGGCTTTCATGAGGTTGCTTCTTCCACCTTGGGAATTGTTTCCCACCCACGTAACCTGCCCACCTGTTCTCAAGCCCACTTCTGGTTTAAATTTCATGTCCTGAGTTCTGCTGGTACATCTATTTTGTTTGCTTGAATTGTCCAAATAAGAAACAATGGAACAAAAATGCCTTGCATCAGCTAAAACATCTATTTTCTATTAAATTTAACTATTTTCTCCTTTTTTTGGTATAATAAATATAATTCTGTAGAAAAAATCACTATGAAAGAAATGCTTCATTCAAAAATATGGTAAATTAGTTTATCTGGCTTTTAAAATAAAATACTAAGAAAGCCAACATTTTGAAATGTTCTCATTGTAACAAATAGGTTTGGTTTTTTTTGTTTGTTTTTTTTTGTTTTTTTTTTTTGGTCAGGCAACTGCTTTGGTAAAAACTTACAGGTAGTCATAACTTCATGATGAGTTCGTATAACAAAATAGATCTTTTTCTCACAATTCTTTTGAATGACAGGAAACTTTTTTTTTTTTTTTAAAGCTATTGAAATAATAGTGGTGATTATACAAGCAAATAGTAAATTTAAAAAGTATTCAGTGGGCATTTTTGTTGCTTGTTGCATTGTGGGTCCAGTGGCAATAAGTGACAGTGGGAATAAGTGTGCGTATAAAATGAATGTAGGGCTACGTGCAAAGCCAAGACTATATTTGAGTGGGTAGAGTTTAAACTGTACTAAACATGTTGTAGGTTGCCAAAGGAAATCTTTAATACTAGCCAAGCTCATAGGGTGAATTAACTACAGGGATGTTGGAGGAGGTGGTGTTGTTGGGGGGGGCTCTTCAGGGGATTGTAAACCTTTATCTCATTTGCCAAATAGGAAATTAATTGACTGGGTAATTCTGGCTCTCTGAGTCAGTGAAAATGCTGCACGTGCTCATTTCTCAAAGGGTACTTTTGTGTCTGAACTTGAAACACTACTGACTTCAATGGGAGAGCTAATGTATATAAATGTACATTTCATGTCCCCCCCGGTGACTCCAGAGCAGGGCTCTTGTGAGTCGAAACAGGGGCCCCTGTGCAGAACAGCATGTGTGTTCTGTCTGTTGTATATTGTTTCCTATCAGTGTGAGCATGGGGACCGAGCGAGGAACACTGGTGTTGTGGTCTTGCCTTTGACACTGACTTGCTATGTGCCCTGTCCAATTAATCTCTTTGGATCCTATGTTCTTGGGCTCTGAAAGGAGCATAATAATAATTATTTACCTGAAATGGGAGCTGTGCAGCTTAATGAGGCAATATTTGTGAGGTTTTCAACTATAGAAGATGCTATAAAACTCAGACTAGTCATTGAAAAGAGAACTTGAGGTGCCGAGTTAGTGACAGAAAGTGCTTGATGCATAGCCTTTGTAACACTGGGTGATGATCTGTCAGTGCTGCAGAAGAAAAGGTGCTATCATTGGCCAAAGTCTCACATCATCTTTAATTTTATATAGGGTCTTATGTCTTCTAAACTGGGGATGACACCTTTGCAGATTTACCCTTCCCTGGACATCGATGGGAATTAGATGTGCACCCTGTGGTTACCCCAGCCTGGGCAGGCTGTTCTTGTGGAGCTGACCTCTGTTACTCTACTGTTACTCTATGCTTTAAACTAGGTCTGTGTTTCAGTATTTTGCTGGGTCTGGGCTTTCAGAATAAGCCTGTTGAATGCTATGCTCCAGTGCTGATCCACAGCCAGTGATGCTGGAGCTTGGCTGGCAGTATCCTTTCAGTGCCAGAATGCATGAAGGAGTACCTGCAGGGCCTTGGCTCTGCCTTATGTTTTTCCTTTCTGGCTAATACCAATGTCACAGTAACATTTACTAGAGCACAGAAGTGAAATGAGCCCTGAAAATATTAGTGGTATACAAACTTTGTTTTACTGATATGAAGTTTTCCTAAATTTAAATAGAATTTTTAATGTAAAAACTGTGTAGACCAAAATAGTTTACCTAGCTGTTCTATTGTGCCAGGCAGCCGGCTTGTATTCAGGATAAGTATCTTGCTGTTTTATTGCCAGAAAAGGCAGTATTCTGTATTTTTTTTTTTTTTGTGTGTGTGTGTGTCTGCCTTGGGAAAACCAAAAGGATCCTGTACCAACAGTGACTTTACAGCAAGAGCATCTGGCTCTGAGGTTTTGTGTGAGTTTCATTATGCCAGTGCTGTGCTTGCTGCAACTGTTCTTTACCTACCTTCTACCTGGTGTAAGAGGAAGAATTTTTTTCCCCCACGCTCTTTAATACAGTGCTGAGCTGATGTATATTTTGAACAGGGCAGCTTTGGTTCAAATTGAATGTACTGCTAGGGTGGGGGAAATTGTGATGAATTTTAAATGTTGTTTTTGGAAAGATGTGTTCAGTGCAGTGCAGGTCACTTGAACACTTGGAGACTGCTGCAACGTCTCACAAAAAGACGAGGAGAAGGAGGGAGGAAGGAGGCATGTGCAGCAAAGATACACGACATAATTGCCAAAGCCAGAATGAGGGATCTGATGTTAAGCTGGGGACTGGGGTGGGAATCACCTCACCTAATGTTAGAGAGCTGCTCATCTGCTTCTGTGCAGGTGGCCCAAATTTCTTTCAGAGATAGTTCATTTGACCTGCTTCAGTGTCAGTCATAAAATGAGGTGAATTGCGACCTAGGATGAATCTTTGGTCCATACAGACAAGCAGGACTTGATTAAGGAGAGCCTGCTTGTGCCCTGGACACATCAGGTGATTTCCACCTGGGTTGTGCACTGGGGTCACAATGAAGCAGGGGATTTTTGCACCGTTTTAGAAACACATTAGCTGTTGCAGGGAGCATTAGTCCTCTGGGCCAAGGGACACGGAGTTCCTCAGAAACCCCCAGGTCAGGAGGGTAACAGCCATGTGGGGAATATACATTGATGCCGTGTACAACAAAAGCTGAAAAGAGTAGCTACGTATCTGTATAGTAAACCTGTTGCCTTTGCGTGAGTGTCAGGTGCTGGGATGTGTGCTGGCTTTGTGATGGGAAGGGGCCACACAGGGTCCTGCCCCTGGAAGAAGCCCACCTTGCTGAAGAGGGAGAAGCCAGGGAATTTCACCTGTCCTGCACCTCCTTTCCTTATGTACACTGAGCACAGTTCTTCTCTTCTTCACTGTGCATAGCTCTGTATTTTCTAGTTTAAGACTCTGATCTGAAGCCAACTCAAATAAATAGGAACATTTTATATAGTAGTATAATTTGAATGAAATCTTTACTGCATTTGCTTCTTGAGTTGCTCTGAAATTCCCTCTGTAATAAATTCTTAAAGCTGGAGTCTGATTTCTGCTTAAAGGACCATAGGAAAAAAAAGGGTTTTTCCTAATCCAAAGTCAAGAAACTTGTAATTTCTCTGTAGTTAGGAATCTTGTTCAATTCTTCCCTTCTTTAGTATCTTAATGGATACTATCTAAAAATTCTGTCATTCCTGGTTATGAAATACAGCTACAGTCAGACCAAAAGCTAAGAAAATGGCCAGCTTCAAAGAAGCTGAGGCTTTTCTCCTTTGGGTTTTGGTTTGTGTTTTTTTTGTTGTTGTTGTTGGTTTTTGTTTTTTGTTTTTTTTTGTTTTCTTGATCAAAACCTGCTAAAGAATCAGTGGCCTTTATGCTCTGTGTGTGTGTGCCAAAAGTTTTCTTGCTTCCTGCTTGTAACCATTGCAATCTGACAGAACTTTTCTGTCCTTTTGTGTGTTGAATATCCAGGATGTGTCATTAAGCACCAAGCAGGGAGAGTTTTAAGCTTGAATAGCAGAGTGCCAAATTCTAGCTTAATTTATATTACTTGGCATAGCATCTGGCAGAGGATGGACGTAGTTATGTCTCTGCTCTTGTTTAATCCCCTTTTTCCTTCCCTCTGTTCCACTCTCAGTTCTCACCAGAGCACCAGCCATCCGATTAGGAACTGCAGTGTGTCTCCCAAATGGACACCTGGGTTTGTAAAGACAAAACTAACTGTAAGATTTTTTTTCTTTTCCTTTGCTTCATGTTAATGAAAACAACATGGATTTGAAAAGATTAGTCTCTTCCTGATGATAGACTGCAGGTCTCACCTGGAAACAAAAAAGGATTTATGGAGGTGGCTGTTAGTTCTTGCTTTTCATAACTGCCTTGAGGTATCAAGGAACTGTGGGACTATTTATTTTAGGGTTTTGTTTTGCCATGCATCACTCTAGTATCTGTACGTGTACTGTATAAAACAGACTAGGAGAACAGAGACCATAACGGACCTCTTGACTGTTTGACTCATTGTCTTTTTTCTGTTTACAGGAAGTTTAGCCTGGATAAAAAATATTGTCTCTAAGTACCGGAAGAAGCTTTCAGTCCCTCTAGTCTAGTTTGAGATTTTAAAACTATTAGAGAGTAAGGAATAAAGAAGTGTCTTTTTTTAAATACACATTAGACATCCAGCTATTAGTTTATTTAGAAAGGTGTCAGGGAAGAAACCTTTCATAAGTTAGCAGTTAGATTTATTTCCTGAGGAGCTTTCAGTGCAGTGTTAACAGAGTGTCTGAGATGTTGAGATCAACATTCAAGCAATAGTCCAAACCACAAGAAACAACAACAGGGAGAAATACATTGCTGCTTTCCCAGAATTTCTTTTTGTGAAATCTTTGTGTTGTTCATGATTTATTGTCTAGTTCGGTGCTCAGAAAATGATCTTTCATGGTTTTTTATATCAGGTGTCCATGCTGTATTTATTTGTTTCATAATTTCCAGACAAGAATCTTTAAAACAAGCTTAGGTTCTTTCCTTTCAGTGGTAACCACCAGCAGTAAAGATTATGCAGGCCAAATTAGAAAGACAAGTATCAAATTTAACATAGAAGGAAAACGAAAAAAATTTTGAACTTGAGAAACTCTCTCATGTTTTTTTCTTTAAATGTGCCTACTATCTTCACTTCCAGCAGAAGTCGGTGTACTCTTGGACTTCCTAAAACATGGGAAGTAAATAGGAGGGGAGACATAGAATGAAGAGAACATTTTAGTTGGATTAGGTTTGCCTGCAAACCAGTAGGCTCAGCTGCGCTCAACTCAAACTGGTGAAGGACAAAGCAAGGGATCCAAGAGTAATTTTTGTATCACAGGTCCTCTCTGAGCTTTAAGCTGCCCAGTGTTACATCCCAAAGGAGGAGTAGCTCTGCCAGATGACTAGCTTTGGTTGGATAAGTCAAGTTTGCCGAAACAGTAAGGTTTTGTAAACTTAGCTCATTTTTTGTTCAAATTACTGAGGCGATGATTACACTGCCAGCTTGGTAGCCAGATCCAAGGGGGCAGTGACTTTTAGAAGGCATTTTTCCAATCTCTTTAGTATACAAAGATATTTAACTGGGGGATTTTTTTTTTTTTTTTTTTTTTTTGGTGTAAGTAATGCCCTAAATTGGATGTAGCCATTTTGTGTGGCTCTTCTGGCTGTTTCTGTGGCTGATGTATTAAAAAGAGCAGTCATTCTAATGGGAGGTGCAACTGGAAAAGAGCAAATGCCTGTGTGATATAAACATCCCGTTGGGGAGGACAGCAATGATGCTATCAGGTCTTTGAGAAAAGAAGCTACAAATATGAGATTGGAGAAGGAAGGGAGAATTATGTAAGTGCAGATAATCTGTCCAATTTATGAAAAAGATAGTGCTTAATAGTAACAAAGCCTGTGCTGTCATTAGGTAGCCAGTGAGGACAGGACAATGAATCTGCACAAGATGATGATGTTGGAAGAAAAGATTTTGAGGGAGAAAGCGGGAAAGGAGGTTTTGCTGAGAATAATGTCCAGGTGCTCAAATACAGACATTTTTTTTTTTTTTTTAATTTAGACCATAATACTTGTTGTTTTCTTTAATATTGAAAATTTTGCTCATCTCCTCAGCTAATCGAAGTAGTAGCACATCAGGGGTGCAATAAAGACAGTTGTACAATTTTTTTTTTTTTCCTGTGGAAGCTGTTTTGTTGAAACTGGGATGACCTTGCCCATTATTACTAAAAACATTATGTAAATAAATAAATTAATAAACCTGATAAACCTGACATATGCAAAACCACAAGTCAGTAACATTTGTATTCTAACTTCATCTCTCTGGATTGCTTGCTGCCTATGTAATTTTTTTTTTTTTCTGGTGGGGTCACTGCCATTTCTATTGTTTTAATTGCAGCTGATGAGTCGTGGGCTTTTGAAATCATTAGTGGTTCCAATGAGCTCTAGAAACAGAATAACATCATTTCTCCCTTGCTGTTCTTAGTCTCCCGTGAAAGTGAAATCTATACAGAACTTAATTACATTTTATATCTTATGTGTTGTTTTAACTGCACTAATATTTACTAATGGATTTGATGAATATCATTGCATTTAAAGGAAGGACTCCCCCTGTGTTGTCTTTTCGTTAGTGAAAAGAAATCAGAAAGAATGTGTTCTTTAGGAAACTTTAACTACTAGCTGATTTCATTGACCCGCTAGGCTGGTGGCATCTGCCTTCCAGACTTTTTCAAATAATTCCTATTTCATTTGGATGTTTAGAGATACATTAGTATGCCACCATAATAATTACAAATTATAATGATTAAAAATTATGGGTTTCTGCTATAAAGTGTTTTTCTTATTCGAGCCAAAAGCAAAATACAACCTCAAATTTGTGTTCTCTTTTTTGTACTAAGGGGATGAGATTTGTGGATGAGTGTAGGAGGAAGGAAGCAGCTGATGGCAAGATTAAGGAGGAAGGGAGGCATTTTGCAGTCTTTTTGAAAGCCCTGACTCAATCCTTCTGTTAGAGGGCACAGCCTGAAGCAGCTCTTGAGCAGTAAAGGTTGTGGGTTCGGTTTCAGTTGTACTTTATGATTTCAGTTCTCTAACCTAGAGAATTGAGCTTCATTAGTTTTATGTTTCGCCTTTGAATTCCTAAACTTTTAAACATGGTAGATGAAGTGACAGCAGGCATTTAACAAAAAAAATACTAACAAGTTAATCTGATGTCTTCTGTTTCTATTTAAGTAGCTGTTTACATGGTAAAAAGACAACTAGGTGTTCATAAAAGCTAACTGTGCATTTTCATAATTGAATTCGTCTGTCAATTAAAGCAATCTTTGAGGCACTCCTTGAACCCTCTCTGACCAGTCTCCTGACACCTTCATTTGCTGTCAGGCTTCTAGTTTGAGAAATTGATTTCTTGTACTCTTCTCCAGTCTAAATCTTAAGAATATCTGAAGGTATTACCCATCTTATAGCTGCTTGGTACTGGAGAGGGGGACCATCAGAAACTAGACAAATTACGTGAAGGCGACTATCCCATTCCTCTCCTCAATGGGGCAGGAGAATAGTGAGTTCACAAAGTTCTGATAGTTGGGACATGGACAAAATATAAGCCCCTATCCCTTCTCCAGTCTTAGATTTTTCATATGCAAGCCCAAAGAGAGGAAGAAGGATAGATGCCCTGAATTATTTCTCATCCTTTTGCTGTCAAAGGTGAAGAGGTTGTTTTTAGTCTAGGCAGCCAGCACTGGCATGACTTCAATTTTGTAATAGAACTTCTGACTGCTGTAGCCTATCTGTAATGAATTCTTCAGTAAATAAAGAAGTCCATGACACATCAGGCATCCCTCGCTTGTCCTGGCGTTCCCTACTACAGAGCCTGCGTTCACATGCTGCAGAAGTTGGGGTCTGGTATGTATAATACGAAAAAGGCCCTGCTTGCAAATATTAGACTAAGACCTGCAATTTTAAGTCTACCACTTCCTTGTCATTCTTAGTTTAACAGCTAACTAATAGTTTATTTTCTGTACTGTTAAGGAAAGGTAACGGTAAAACTAATTTTTAACCTGGCTGCTCTCTCTGTCCCAGCTTCATCTTCATACCTTTGTTGCTTTTTTTCTTTCCTTTGTCAAGTTTGTAGGCAGCTGAAGTAGACATTTTACTTTAAAAATCCAGTCTCTTATGCCTTACATTAGGCTAAATCAGGAAGCAAAAAAAACCCAACCCAACCTGAAAACAAAGCTTGCTTGATAGATGAATTCATATGTTTTCCAGGAGAAGAGAGAGGAAACCAAACCATTTAATGTAATTTCATTTAACAAATTTTCCTTCGTAATGTTTCAGGGGAGATTGATTCTGTTTACATAACAAGGAAACTTGCCTACCTTTATTCAAACACAGCTGCTGTTAGTTAGCCAGATGTGACCCAAAAGATGCCCTGAGCGCATTGTTGTTTAATTGGGCAATGTATCTGTTTTGGGGCAGGTAAGGTGTGACTGACAAACTTCTGCCGTGAACACGACTGTCTCTGCATTGGAAACATGCAAATAGATTTGCCCTGCTTCAACAGCTACTGACATCTTCTGTAAACTTTTCAAACATATTAGCGAATGTTTAGAAAAGTTGGTGCCTTGAATATTCTATTTCCTCTTATTTTCTTCTCTCAGCATCTTTTTATTAGCACAGTCATTTATGTGAAAGTGGAGATGCTGCAGGGATTTTTAAGTTGTTTTTGCTTTTGCTGACGCTATTATTGGTGCTTTAAACAAAAAAAATCACCTTTGCTACTTAACTAAAACTTACAGAATTTACAGTACCCTGGCTGCAACATCTACTTTATCACTGCTGCAATGTATTAATTTTTCCAGGGGTTCACTTTTCTTCTCTTTAAACAAAGCTATATTGACATATGTTGTGAGAGCTATGGATAAGGTAACCTAAGAGTTCCCGTTATAAAGTTGATTTTTTTCATTTTTTTTTCTTTTTTTTTTTTTTGTTTTCTAATGACATTACCATTTTTCCCTTTAACTTTCATGGGAGTAGGCTGCAAGGGTAGCTCTTTGAGGAGGAAGGAGTAGAGATGAAGAGACATCGATTTCTGTGTGGTGTGAAGCAAATAGTTCCACATGAGCAGGTTTTTCAATTTTGTCATGGTTGTTGTTATTATTATTATTATTATTTAGTTGTTTCCTGCTTATAGGAGAAATGAGGAAGAGGAAGCTCTCACAAAACATCAACAGTAACAAAACAAAATCATGGTAGTCAAAAAGTCATAATTTTCCCAGTGTTTCCATCTGTTTTTTGTATCTGCGTGTTAAAGGCATAGCACTACATTGTTACTGTCAGTAAGGAAATACCAGGGTTTTTTTTCTGAAGGTGCATGCCTGACTGTTCCATTCAGACTGGGGACAATGACTGTGATCTCAGGGGGTGCAGGTACAGCAGGCAGGGATGCTTCCTGCCATGGGAGTGTCATGCAGGAGGCTGCAAGAGTGAGTGGGCAGCTGCAGCGGGTGACATGAGGCTGAGTATATTGAAAAATTATGGTAAAAGTCTGCTGAACAGCTCCTTCCTTCATTGTGGGCTGCTAAATCAGTCTTGGAATCCCATGGAAGAGTGAATAATAAGCAACATATTAGTTGAAGACCAAATTGTAACACACCTCCCAAAAGGGCAGTGTTAACTTTGCGCAAACTTGTCTCTGATGTTTCTCAGTTCTGTGAGTTTCATTTTGCAGGTAGCTGGACATTTATTTATGAAAGGTTTAAACTTCACAGATTTTGATCCTAAAATCAGAATTGTTTCTCACACTATGGGAAACAGATATAAGCATTTCCAGGGGCTTGAGAAATACTCCCCATGACTTGCAGTGACAGCACTTTGCCCAGCTGCTCCTGAAGGCTGGCATTTAGCAGACCCTGATACCACTCCCCATTCTGCTTCTAGTTTGAAGGCTGTGACACTTAACTGATGAATGAATTTTGAAAAGCAGAATTGAGTGAATTAAATTAAATTTGGCTTGGACAATGGGATTTTTTTGTTGTTGTTTTGAGGAATGATTTGAAATAGTTACTAATGATGAGGAAGAGGAAGCTCTCACATGATGCAAAGCAATTTGAGAAATGATATACTGTACCTAAATAGAGCATTTAAAAGGAACAAGATACTGTAGTGTTGTGTTTTCATTTTTTTTTTTTTAATTTGGTAAATTGATTCTAAAGAAAACAAATCTAGCATTCAGAGTATAGTTTTCTGTATGTCAGGCTATGTTCACTGTGTTGTCTCTGTTCACTTAAATCCCTATGTTATAGCATTCCAGTTTACAGCGAACTTTTCTGAGTCGAATTTTCAGGACTACAGAGAGTGAGAGGCAAATTCAGCAATCTCTACTGCATCAAAACGATGGCTACAAAAGTAAGTAAGTAATCCCCACCTAAGTAGCCACATAAAATATTTTGGTTTTGTAATTTATCCCTGTAGAAAAGGCTAAGATATCTTTCTAAATAAAAATGTTTCCTGAAGGAGATGGGTATAGTTCAATTCTAAAATATTTTCTCTCTGCAGTACCTATAAAACAGCACTAACATAAAGCCCAGGGTAACTGGCCACAAAACAACAAGCTGGTTTATGAAATACACGCTCACGTGTAAATAGATAACACATAGATCCTGAATGGAATTGTTTTCCCTGCTGGAGAATCCGAGTTCACTTGCATTTTGGTCCAGATGACTCCTCTTGATGGTAGAAAGCAGCCTCTGCATGGCTTCCACACTAACACTATGCCAAGTGAAAGCTGCTTCACTCTTTTTTATTGTCACTTGCAGGACATTTTGTGGTTTTTTTCCTGCTTCATATGTAAAACTTCAAGGGAATTAAAACAGGTCTGTCCTTCCTGGGGAAGTGAAGACGCAAACTGTTTCCTATACCAAATACTTGACAAGTAACAAAACGGCTATGACAGTCTGGGATTAATTTGTGTTGTGATAGAGAATCTGTCTTTGTCAGGCATTTATGAGTTTTGCCACAACCATGGTAAGGAATTCATCCCATTTGCACTCACAGATATGAGGTCTTCAGGGAAGAAAGTATGGCATTGTGACTGAAGCAGCTCTGGCACAGAAGCCTTCCTGCAGTGTGAACTCTTGCTTACTGTCAAAGCTGAACTATGACTCTGTTGGTTGCATAATGCGTTAAAATAACAGCTGGGAAAGGCTGAGGGAAGTCTTGGCTACTTGTGACACAAGGGCAAAAACACAATTACATGTATACTTGTTTGAAACTGTGCAAAGTGCTGATATGGTAAAATGTTGTTGTATACTGCTAATCACTGCTGTTTTGCTGCTATTTTTTCATAGGGTAGACTCTTAGTAATACATGTATCATCTTTTAAAAAAAATTCAGTTGAAATACCAGATGTATTCCTTTTTATATTATGTCTTTATATTATACGTCTTTTGGAATACCATCCTAGGACCAAAACAGATTCTCTACTATGTAAATTAATTTCGGTTAGGTTGTTTGGTTATATACAAAATGAAGATGAAATATTTCTAACCTTTCACAGGTTTTTCCAGTTGTTAGACTGGAAAAGATTTTTTTTTCATCCCTGTAGATAGCATTATTTTCTTGAACAAACCAGGAAGCCTTTCCATATTTTTACTAAATAATTAAACCACTGATGTATTTTGAACTGATAGCAAATGTTTCTTCACTTTTGTGTGTTTGCCCATCAAGTTCACTCAAGACTCAGTTTATCTTTGAAAAATAATTTTGAGAAAAATTTGTAATTTGGCCTAGGTGCTGTCAAAGTAACAGATCTGTCACCTTTGGAACATTTATTTGAAACCCTTGTTCCAAAAGGCTGTTGCTTGCTTTTCCACTGGTCTGTATATTTCTGCAAATAACTTGGATTAGCAACAAAATCTGGAAAAAATAACAAATCTTTGCTTTGGTAGGTAAAACTCTGTGCACTTATGCATACTCCATCTTCTTTACTTTGTGACTGTATCAACTCGCAATTTCCAGTCACATGAAGAAAGAGGAGTGTCAACAGGTCACCCGCATCAGCTAAAAGCAAACAGACCTGGAAATGTGGGAGAATTTATAAAGAAGCACGGATTTGGAAAGTTGACTTATTTTCTATTTTTCTTTTGTTAGTTCTGTCTGTGGTCCTCAAAGCAAGGAACTGTCTGCACAACATACATATCCAGAAATTTCAAAATTACTTACTCAAAGGTAAAGTTTATGATATTTTTTTTTGTTTCCACTGCTGATCTTTAAATATAGTAGTAATAAGAACAGACAAACCTTTTCAGCTGCAGTCCCTGCAGACTTCTCAAAACAAATACTCACCATTCCAGCTTTTCTTTCAACTTTAATGTGAACATAAAAATTTCACAAAGAGCTTGAAAAATCATGGGGAATTTCCTTAGCAGTTTTTGTTTAAACCCTTGGTGCTACATAATTTTTGAAATTGTGTTTTATAGCTCTCATTGATCTACAGAGGCACCAATTTCCTACAAAATGGTCATGATTTTTTTGTGCACAATTGATTTGATCATGATTTGAACTGCAAATCATCAGGCTCTCCACTTTTGTTACACAGGCAGCATGCCGCTTGGATTTTGACCTCTGTGTCTGTCTCACTTTGTTCATGCTTGAGCATAGACACGTAACAGCTTCCACTTCTGAGGCAAGGTAGAAATAAGATATAATGCTTCCATATATTTTGTGGTGGAATAGAAAGCAGGAAGGAAAGGAAATTAAGTAAAATCTTTCAAAAAGCACAGGACAAAAAAATTACATACATAAGTTTATCTCTTTCAGTTGATCTTATTAAATTTTCTTGGAGCTAGAAGGCAAGTTAAAAAGAAAATCTAGACTACTTAAGCACTTCTGCCACTTGAAGGAGCATGCAAGTGTGATATAGTGCAGGCACAATTAACATTATCCCTGGCAGTGGCTGTAGAATGTGTATTTAAAATGAGTCACAGAAATAATGTAATATTTAGTTTTATTATTAATGTCCAAAATACACTTTATTGTAAAAAAAAAAATAAGCAGGCCTATGTTGTTCGAATTAAAACAGTTGCCTCTTTCAGAGAGAAGGAGCATGTAAAATAGTGACAAAGCACTGCTGAATTTTTTGAATCATATTACTTTTATTATCACCTGAACCCCATATCTAACCTAGTGAGTACAGAAATTAGGATAGGTGATGTAAGGTGTGTTTTCTGTGTCAGCTGGGCCTGAATCCCCAATGCCTTACAGCTTTTTTCCAATACAAAAGCATAGGAAGATCTGGTAAATGAAAAAAATGCAGAAATAAAGGATGGGATGGTAGACAACAAGGAAAAGTGAGGTAACAAAAGCAGTAAGAACAGTAGTAACATGATTCAGCCCGTGAAATTGCGGCACCAAATACTGAAAGGAAATAAGTGTGATTAATGAGCAAGCACTGTGATGCCATTGCTTGTTAATGAAAGGAATATGGGCAAAAGTGGAGAAAAGGGAACTTCTGAGGCAGAACCTGGAGGTGGATAGCTAGGATGACAAAACCATGGTGGAATAAAGGTTTTAATTGAGACATCAGTATTGAAGGACCTGTGCAAATCAGGAGAAGCAGAAAATGATGTTTGAAAAAACACTTTATGGAAGCAGGATGGGAAAGCATGGCTGAAACAGACGCTTCTGGAATCAAACTGCTTAGGGAAGGGATGGTAAATTAGTTCTCATATACAAGCTACACCAAAATGTTTATGAAATAAACAAGTTAATAAAGCATAATTAAATGGAAAGATAAAAATAGGTCTGTATCTAAGTGTGATTGAATTGGAAATCCTGCACTGGAGAAATGAAAAGTTGTTCTGAAGGGGCGCTGCCAAACAGGAGGTGCCCTGCTCCCTCCCACCCAAGGGAGCATGCAAACAGGGGTGTCTGGGAGCAGGGCACCTCCTGTTTGGCAGCTGCCCTCAGCTCAGAGGCAGGAGCAAAATATTTTAGGAGCGGAAAATATTTAGGGGCCCATTGCAAAAGCTAGCTGGGAAGAGACAGGACTGCGTAGAAAACAGGCTGGCAGGCTGCAGGGGGGGTAGACAAGCTGAGAAGGAAGCGTGGAAATGTCAGAGAAACTTTCAAGAAGCTGAGTGGAGAATCGTGTGTTGCAGAAACATCTCAGTCTGTGCGGTGGTGGATGTGCCTGACACAGCCAAGTGCCTCCCTTAGTCATGGGTTAAGAACAACAAATTAAGAGAAAGATGTTTGAGGACTCTTTGGGATTTCTCTGTTACAGGGCTAAGTAGGTGGGGCTCTGAGGCATCACTGTTGAGGAACAGAGGAATCGTTAAAAGACCTAGGGAAGAGCCCATTCTATTAAGGCTCTTGAGTTCAAAAAGGCTTTGGAAAAAAAGGTCAGCTACTCTAAAGCATTTAAATACTAGCAGTGTCCTCAAGTTACAGGTAGAAAAGCCATCTGGAGTTTATTTTAGGAATAACAGAAAAAGCCTTCAAGGCAAAGGGCTGTGTGTTCAGGAGGGTTATGAGATCACTGAAATAGAAATCAAGGAGTTACAAGTCAAAGTAATGCAGAAGAACCTGACCGGAAAATTAAGCTGCATCACAGAAAGTCAGGATAAGGTGATAATTATTTCGTCATATTGAACTGGATACGAACATGGCAAAAAGAACAGCAAAAAGCTTGTCAGCGACATATCTGAAAAAAAGGAGAGGGCTGCAGTTGTTACTCACGGCCCCAAATTAAAATGCCTGTTTTCAGCAAGGGGAGGTTACTGAACATGAGAACAAAGACGGGATGGCTGATGATGTGGAGACACGTTCAAGGTAGAAGCAAACCTGGAACAAGTCAAGAGAGGGGGCAGGGAATTACGGAAATAACTTGGTCCTGGGTTAGAACAAGCTCTGAAGGAGAGCATTGAGCTCAGATGTGCAGCTGAGTTACAGGATGTCAGCCGGGGTATCTCGGGAGGCCGGGAGTGTATCTGTAAAGTGTTCTAGTTAAAAGCTGTTGTCTCAGAGCACAGTGAAATCTCAGCCCTCGGAGCAGAAGGATGCTGCTCCCACTGGAGCAGTGGGAACAAAACCAAAACCAATAAGCTTGCTGCTGGATTGTTGTCAGCCTAAAAGGCATATATGATACAGTTGCCTAATACAACAGGGAACTCAGCTCAGCAAGTTCTTTGCAGGACGATTTTTCTGTTGTAGCCATTCAGTGCAGGTGTAAAATGTTACTGCTCTGACTTTATTGTTCAATGTTTTAAGTGCTTTCGACTAAGTTTCTTGAGCCTTGATCCTGTCCTGTCTAAAACAAAATCTGTAGCCAGAAAACACCTTGAAGCAGCACTTCAGAGCTCTGTGACAACCAATGAGCCTTGTCAGGGCAATGAATTAAAGCTGTAGCAGAACTTGTTAGCCAGGACCTGTCAATCAGTGACACGATGTAAAGTCACTTTCAGGAAACTTCCTATACTTCCACAAGACACCTGCAGTCTATAAAGTTATTCCAGTCACTCCACAAGGTAGTGGAAGAGAACTGGAAAAATTTCTCATATGTCTCTCTTATGGTTAGTGCCGCAGCAGCCATTTGAAAAGTCATAAAAGTACAAGTGTTGTTGAAAATGTTTATTGAATATGAGAAAACAAAACCATATAATTTCTCTTGGAAACGAAGCAGGGTAGCAAAGTGTTAAACTGAATACAGGTCTCTATACTAACCTATTTCTCTGAATATGCCCCACCTCTGTCTGCCACTTGTGGTGGGAGGGAATCCTCAAAGAGTATTTTGGACAAACCAGTGGTGTTGAGTAGGTCAGGCAAAAATGGCACTTGTGTTGTAGGCGAGCCAGTGTGTGAGATTAGGGGTGGGAGAGTTTTTTTGAATAGTATCTCCAGTGTGTTTTATTATCTTAGAAAGGTGTTTATCCCCAGGTAATCTCTGTCTTTTTTTTTATTTATTTATTCATGCATTTATTTTAGGAATTGGTGATTTTTATATACTTCTCTGCTAAAGTTACTCTGTCTCAGCTATGGACCATACTGTACTATCATTGGAAACTTCTGCCTAAATTCTTGTACTGAGAAATAGGACCACAATAGGATAGTGTAGATGCCTATGCTAAAAGTTTTTGCATTTTCTTAGGAACCAGAGGGATGAGCTACATTCCTGTTAATGCATAGCTCTCTTAGCACTTCTCTTGCTTCTAAACCGAAATTTGCCCAAATGCATCAATCCCTAGCTAAGAATTGCCAGCTTTCTACGTTTAGTCAGACTCAGATCTACCAACTGGTTCTCCAAAACTGGTTCAAGAGAACTAAGTCTCCGAGGAACAGTAAATACTGTAATCCTTTTTTGTGCTGAAAACTTTTGTAAGACAACAGCTTCATCAGAAATAAAAACTAATTAAACTTGCCCACAAAGTGCTGTAAACGAGCTAATAAAAGACCAACTGAGTATTGTATAGGTATTCATTTTATTATATAATGCTGTTGATGTCTCAGAAAAGTCACACCTTTGCACAAGATCAAATACTCAAGATTAAATCAGGGGAGATAATTTGTTAGCATCTGAGAAGCTCAAGAGGCAGTACTGTTTCACAGTGGTATTAAAGGTTAAGTGCCCTGGCTAGTGAGTGTCACAGGAGTGTAAAACTATCCAAAGGAAATTTTAAACAAGA
>NW_010099271.1:0-1560 GCF_000699245.1 Pterocles gutturalis | reverse complement strand
AGGGAAATTAACTATTCATAGACTGCTTAATTGTCCATCTGTAAAATCTCACAAGCTACTTCTGTTGATTATTGCTTTAACTCTCGCCCTTACTTGCTGAGGTCCGTGGGCCTGGTGAGTATGTGTGGCATTGCTTCATTTGTTGCAGAAAAATGGAAGCAAAATGGGTGGACTAGAAAAATAGAATGAAGATCATTTAGACAATCCTTTGTTTACATACCAGAAGAGAGCTGAGAGATAATGGGTCCTGATCCAGATCAGCAGGGTGTTAGAACAGAAAAGCAAAATATTGTGTTTTGAATGAGAAAATGTGTTGTTGAAATTTATTGTCTGAGAGTGTGGGCAGAACTAATTTAGATAAGGCTAAGTTTCTGGAGTTGTCCCATGTTTCAAAAACCCCTTTGCAAATGCTTGACCTTTGGAATAATCCGTGGTTGATGAAAGTGTACCAGAAAAGTTTGCTTCACTTCTGGTAGTTATTGCTTAAGTAAAAACATAGGTGGTATTATTATTTGTATTAATCAAGTCTTCTTGCCTTTTTTTTTTTTTTTTTTTTTTAAATTTTCATTAGAATGTTGTAATTCCTCAATTCTGGCAAGACTTTTCTTGTCTGCCTTTCTCACTGTCTTCTGTGTCCCTTCTCTCTCTCTCCTGGACAGCCAAGAAAACTTTATGTATGGTTTTTATAGGCTTCTTGAAGTTAGTTGTGTTTCATCCTAGAGTTTCTCAGTAACATACTCATTGAATGCAGCATCTTGAGGACGGGAGCAGAGGGTAGTACCAGTGCCTAGTAGCTTAGAGAACATACCTTCTACTTCCTGGCCTCAAGGAGAGCTTTGAGAAGAGAGTGATCTATTTTTCCAGGTGGTCAGCAGAAATCCACATAGGAAACCATTCAACCCGATCTCCTGTGGACTTCTGGGAAGCTGAGACACTAGGATGCACGGCTTTCCTTTTGCCAGTTAGCCTAAATTTTCTTCCTGAAACATGATGAGTTCTTTGGCCGGTATCCCATTTAGAGGTTATTTGTGATTAGAGAGAGGAAAGCATATTTATCCTGATGGTTTCAGCTTTATGGAAGCGGAGTAGTGAGTGTCTTTTTGAGGTAAACATTTCATTAAAAAACTTAGATGTGGTGCTTTATAAACAATTTCTCCATTTGAAGCATGTAGCTTTAGGCATGTCTCTACTTCAGACAAAGGCAGGCTTGGTAAAGTGGGACCTAAACAAGATATCTGCTAGAACCTTGTGCTGTTGAGCTCCTGCTTGGCCTCAGTGGCCTCTGTATGGGCTATTAGTCTCCAATTCTTTATGTCAGTTCAGCCTGTGGGATTCCCAGCTGAAACCTGGGCAGATCAGATTTTCACCACTGACAAGTCCTCAGTATGATAAACACAGTATTTCTTAGAGGTCCGGTCAGGGAGAAACAATAGTGGAACTGAATACAGATATTCAGATATGTGATGGCTCTAAGAAGCACTGTAGCTAACAGGATTTGCTGGACTTTTTTTCTACCTAGTGTATTCAACAAGCTATCATAGAATCATAGAATCATTAAGG
>NW_010099270.1:0-576 GCF_000699245.1 Pterocles gutturalis | reverse complement strand
GAGGAGATGGGAGCCACGCCACGGGCAGCTGCCTGCTGCAGCCCTGAGGCCATTGCGATGGGCTCCCAGAGCCTTGTCCCCCTCCAGGTTCAATGACCAGGCAGGAACAGAGGGCCAGGAGTGGCCGAGCCAGGCTTCCCCAGAGGCGTGGGGGATGCCAAACCCTCGGCAAGCCCAAACACCTCACCCCCCAGCTGCTGGCGGTACCCCAGAGCCCATCCTGGCTCTCAAGCAGACCCTGCCTGAAGGCACCCGAAAACCTCCAGCTGCTCCTGTAACCCGGGGCTGGGGAAGGGGAGCACCAGGCAGCTTCCCTCTGCCAGGCCAAGGGAATGGGATTTTGTGTCACTGCTACTCAAAACGCCTTAACCGGTCAGAAAAAACCCTGTTCCCTGCCCTGGCAACACGCCTGGTGCAGCAGGGGAAGAGGAGCCAGCTTGATGGGTGCTGCGGGAAGGGGAGACAGCACCCAGATGGATGGAAACAGCTCTGGCAAACCGCAGCTCCAGAACCCAGTGCGGACTGGGCAGAGCTGCGAAGTGGCACAGGACACGGTCCCCTCGCCTGTGGCAGGGG
>NW_010099269.1:0-488 GCF_000699245.1 Pterocles gutturalis | reverse complement strand
AGGCTTTGCACAAGCCCAGGTAGATGATGCCGGTTGCTCTTCCCTTATCCACCAACGCTGTGACCCCATCATAGCATGCCCCCAGGTGTGCATGATTTGTCCTTGGTAAAGCCATGTTGGTTGTCACCCATCACCCCCTTATTTTCCATGTGCCTTAGCACAGTTTCCAGGAGGATCTGCTCCATGATCTTGTTGAGCACAGAGCCTTTATGTGCCCCAGGTCTTCCTCTTTTCCCTTTTTAAAAATGGGGTTATGTTCCCCCTTTACCATTCAGTGGGAACTACAGACTGCCACAACTTCTCAAAGACGATGGTCAGTGGCTGAGCAACTTCATCTGCCAGTTCCCTCAGGATCTGTGGATGTATCTCATCAGTTCCCATGGACTTCTGCACTTTCAGGTTCCTTACATGGTCTCAAACCCCATCTTCTCTTACAGTGAGCAGTTCTTCATTCTCCCGGTCCCTGCCTTTGCCCTCTGCGGCTTGGG
>NW_010099268.1:0-8561 GCF_000699245.1 Pterocles gutturalis | reverse complement strand
TCCTTGTACTGCTCTGCTCTGTTCCAGTGGCACTGCCTCAGAGCATATTCTGCAGCTTCTGTGGCAAGGCTGCCATTGCCACCTACGACAGGGCTTTGCTTCTGCGAAGTTTGTGTTGTTCCCCCACACTTTCACACATTCAGCAGCAGACTTAATAATAGCAGGACTGCACTTCAGCAAGTGGGGAACTTCAGGCTCCTTTTCCCTGGTTTATTTAATCCAAGGTCAGCATGCAATGAAGGCATCACCTAGAAGGTATATCTCTTCAGCAAATCAATGTGTGGCCCGGTTAGGTGCACTCAACCTAGCATTCAACTTGCTATTTTGAGTGCTGACAGCAACACAGCTACAGCAATGTGGAGCGCAGAGCCTCAGGTAACTTGCCAGGCTGTTAGAGCATTTTGAGTTCCATACCATATGGCCATATCTGACTTAACTCATTATTAATCCTGCTTGAGCTTCAGTCACAGAGCAGACAAATTCCTACCAAAGGAAAGAACTTCATGACAACAGAAATAGTTGGGACCTCTTCTTGTGAGGAACAGGCTGAATGGAAGTGCAGGAGGGTAAGGAGTCTCTTAAGGCAGAAGTAAAGAAGCAGGATTGCCCTTGGAGTTTGTACGTAGAGGAATCCAAGAAAAAACAGCAGAATGTAGTGGCAAGTTACAGTGTGTACCTTTTCCTATTTAACAGCTCTGTGGGGCCAATTCTCTTTCTGCAGGATATGAATATCCCCCCCTTGAGTTAACTCCTTTAAATGTGCATTGCCTGTATCCTGAAGAGGGAAAAATGTACTCCTGGTGAGTTAATAATACAGCAATCTGATCTCCACTTACACGTCTCTGTTCACATCTATCTTCTCTCACTTTTAAAATTGTAGTTGCATTTTAACTATATATATAACTATATATAACGAGCAATTGCATTTTAACTATATATATATAGAACTGCATAGAACTGGAACATCTATGTCTGTATGGCAAATTTCTCATACAAGCAAAAGCTTGTTTCTACTAGAAACAAATGAGGACAATTTACCCAGCTTGACTACCCTGGCAACAACAACCAAAAAAAAAAAAAAAAAAAAAATCACGTTTTTAGAATGAGAGGTCCTGAAGACCCTTCTTTCTTTGACACAGAAATTACCTCCTTAATTTCTATGAAGATGATTGTAAGTCTCAAACTGCCTACTGCCAGACTAACACTGAAGAACGTTAGTGACTCAGAAAACCCAATTATTCTCTACCAGACCTTTTCTGATTTCTTGGTTTTCAGTTTCCAGGACCATTTTCATGCTACCTTAAATGCTTCCCTGAAGCTCTGAAAAAAAAATAGTTTAAAAAAAAATAAAAAAGGAACAAGAAATACTATGAATATCAGCAAAAAAAATCAGGCTACTCTTGTAGCCTCATAGGTCTAACACATCTTCAGTTACCTTCCTTCCTTGCTGGAGACAGAATGATCACAGCAGCACAGCTGTCCGCTTGCCCTGTTGAGCAGCTGATTTGGGAGATTTGCCAATGCCCCTTCTTATGGAATGGAGTGTGATCATCTCTTCCCAACAGGGGTCTGGAATGTTGCTATAATTCTTCACCATTCTGAGGACTTTTAACTCCTCTGCACGATATAATCTCCTTACAGCTTTCGAAATGCAGATCTGTTGCTGTACACTCCACGTTCTCACTGTGTGGCATTTGGCCACGGTGAGGAGCCGTTCTAATTTGGCATAGATGCCATGATTCACAGCCACAGCAACTGCATCTTGTTCTGCTTCTATTTGGAGGAACAAATTATAGAGCAAGTTATCTGAGGACCACAGAACTCACTATTACAACTCACTATTACAATTGCTTGTAATAGTGATGGATCCAGCTTACCCTAACCTGATTTACCAGCCACCACGATTTTGCTTCATTTTTTGCCAAGTTGGTGTTTATCTGGTGTGTCTCTAAGTAGCTGCTGCCAAAAGATACATCAGAGAGGAAACAGCTTGCAGCGACAAGCAGGAGCTAAGTGACAACAACAGAAGAGGTTCATATGAACATGGGCTGAGCTATTATTGTGTTCCATTGCAGATGCCTTCTATACGAGACTGAGAATATGGACACCATTTAGGGTGGAAATACAGGAAGGCCAGAAACATGAGAAAAGCAATTATCTGGAAGTGCTCAGAGAATAGCTTTTTGGTTCACAACTAGTAGAACAGCTAGAAGTGCGAAACAGTAGGGCTCTTGATGTTGCCATTTCAAAATCAGCAAACCTACACTGCTGGAGATTTACTGGCAAATCTACTTGGCAAGAGAATGAGAAAAGCTTGTGGACCACTGTGAGATACTTACAGACAGCCATGTCAGACACAGCAGCAGGGTCTAAGTTTGCCTGTTCAGATGTTAGCAAGTTTATTTCTGTTTCACCCGTTGCTTACCCTGATATACGTTTCAGTGGGGATTTCAGTATACACTTTACTGTCCTGGTTAATGAAGTTAGAGAAGAGGCAGATGCGTTACCCACAGGCATTTTGGCAAACTAGGCAAAATGGCAGACCGGACCAAAGGCAAGATGATCCACACATCAAACACTCTTTAAACGACAAACAAAGCTGTGACCTGGGAATGTTGTTTGCTTCCTGTATATGGCTGAGAAAATGTGATTTCTTTGTGACAAAACAAAGTGACTAACATGGTCACTTTGAGGGCTGCAGGGCATTCTTTCTTGGTAAGTCTGGTTTTTTTGCCAGATACCTTATCGACAGGGGAAATGATGCTGAGGCTACAAACCCTTGATATAGCCACACAAAACTAAAAATGTAATACAAATCTTACACACAAACATTTTGACAATCCCATGTGGAGTCCTTGTTGGTGACTAACAGCAGCAGTTTATGTCTTCCTCATCTCCTTCCTCACCTTTTTAACTTTTTGATACTCTTTCTCAAATCATGATCCTGACTATTTGTGTGCTTTCATTATACATTCCGAGACCTTGCTAATAACAGCACCAAAGTCAGGCTTTAAAGACTGCATTCCCAAAACATTAAGATTTGCCACAGTGTCAAAGAGCTTGATGGAATTAGTCCTTTTCTTTCCATTTTACATGTAGCAATATAGTTCATTTGCAGGCATCATGGCTTTACCTATTAGTCAGTCCCCCCTTACTTTTTAACATCACCAGGTTAGTCTCTTGAACTACTAGGAAACAAGTAGTGCTCCCTTTTAGTAGGAATAACGCTTCTGACTGTGTCCCATCAGCTGTGCTGACGAACAGGTACAACCATGGCCCAGTTTGCATCTTATTTTTGAGGTCACAGTGCCCTCTACTGTCTAAGACACTCTCTTTACTTCTGCATCATATGCCAAGGGTTTACATATGCTCACTAAAAAGGGCAATTGTTTTTTTTCCTCCCCAGAATTAACACATTCATTTTTGTTTCAAGATGCACTTTAATCTAGACTAGCATGCCAAATCTGTGTTGTTTGACTGGAAAGAAAACAGGCTGGGCCAGGGCATAATCATTTCTTGCTGACTATAAAGCTGCTTTGTCGGAGGCGCTGTTAATTTAAATAAAACCACTGATCTACGCACAGCTTGAGTGACACCTGACTTGTAAATGTTGAGCAGTTCCACACAAGGAAGCACTCTGATAAGTAAGAACAACCAGGCCTGTGCTTCAAGTACAAGTTGTAAATACATCTGCCACAGATTTGTGTTGCTCCCGGTGATCATTCTGACTCTGCAGATACAAATCACCTGCTACGTATGGAGACATCCTTCTCAAACTCCTCTCCTGTTCGTGTTTGCCTCCACCATCTCTCTTCATGAGTGACATGGAGTTCTGGAGGAGATTTCACTCCCCTGTGATCATCCCCTGGAGCACCAACACACCGTCCTGCCAGTGAGCCTGGGACCATCACTGCCCTCCCACCAACCCATCTCTCACAAGTAACAACAGACCCCTGTGACACTCCCTCTGTCACCACAAAGCCCCATTTACCTTCACACAAGACACGGGCTGCTCTGCCCACCCTATCGCTACCATTAGAAAATCCTACTTGCTTATGATTTTTAGCAAAGAGAATTCAAATAAAAAGCAGCATCTATAGCCAACAAAAATCCCTAGCCCAGCGCACCTCTTAAGAATCATGCAGCAGGTAGCGCTGAAGGTATTAGGGAGGAGTAAACACTTCTTTGTAAAATACACTGTCTGGTTCATATTCTGAAATCTTTTTAGCTTGACGGTACAAGTCCTTATGCTCAGAGACCAGCAGCTAGCTTATTGTTTCATGAGGCATGTGTAATCAAACCACCCCAGCCCTTCAAGATGCTATAACTTGTTTCCCAGTGGGGATCTTGTAGCATGACTCCCCATAGCACAACAGGTAGGAGTTCAGAGGACTTTCCTTCCTGAGAGATTACATTGATGATATATATAAAAATGTATGTATTGATGATGGACTGAAGCCTGAATATTCATTCGTTTTGCCATGTTAGTCTGATAGTAAAATTAGAAGAGTTCAGTAAGCAATGCACTTTCAAGTGTATGCATATTCATACATATGTGTTTTTATGGATAAAACGTATCTATAAAATACTAAAAAAAAAACCAGACACACTTGTCTTTATCTAGCCTTTTTTTTCCATGCAACTGCCACATCATAAAGTCACAGGCAATTTCACTGATACTGGGTAGTGCTGAGGCTTCAGAATGAGCCCCAGGGCTGCACTGCAAGGGGAACAGTGGCACACTGGTAATCCTGGGTTTCTCTAAAGAAATACTTGACAGGAAGGAGGCTTTTAAAATTACCACTTAAGGGAAGGAGAAAAGGATGGGGTGAATACTTAGTGCTGGTTTTGGGTGCAAGAACATACTGTTGGGATCATGCAGGGGAGCAGAGAAGTGCAGAATGACTATCAGATAAAGGTGATAAAGTTTTAAAAGATGTTTTCTCTTTAGAAAGGTTTCATTTTTCCTGTCTGCTGAGGCAATACCTAGAAAAATTGACCCACTTTTCAAACAGAAGGAGCTTCATTGCCCACTAACAACTCACAAACTACCTGTGCCAGGTTTAAAGTAACTTCACATTTACGTGTCATATGCATGTGCAGAAGTGCATTTTGCAAGCAGCGTGGAACCTCCACATTTCAGCTGTCATTGCCAGCATTATTAGAAAAGTTGCAGAGGAAAGAATGCAAAATAAATTACGACAGCCTTACTTTGTGGTGAACTGATCGAAAAATCTCTTACAGCATAGTGAAATCAGTCAACAGCACTGTACAGCTGTGGAAAAACAAAATGTTACACTGGAGTATGTGAAAAGGAGTTTCGTTTCTCAGTCATTACATTGTCTGTTGACTCCAGCTAGTACTGGTGAGAAATCATCTTCTACTTGTGGACTTCCCCCTCCACCAAACACACACACACACACACACAGAGCAAAAAAACCCCTTGTAGTCTACACAAGGGGGATATGAAAAATAGCCTGGAGAAGAGTAATCAGAAGCAATGTAATACCAGTTTTCAAATAAGCGAAAGGTTGCTACAAGGAGAGACAGAAGCACTGGGTAAGGAATGAAGGGCTAAAATTACAGTCTGGTTAAGGTTAGATGTTAGGGCCAGCTTCTAAGGAAAGAATAGTTAAAGCGTCAGGCTCTTTAAAGGACCTGTGGAATCTCCATTGTTGGAGGTTCTTGAAAGCAAATAAGATAAACATCTTTCAGAGGTGGTTTAATTATAAACTGATCTTGGCTTGAGCCAAGGAGATGATCTCTGAAGATCCCTTCCTGCCCTAGTTTTTATTATTATATATCCGCTAATCCCTCAATGACTCTTTACAAAAAAATTTCATCCCAAGTATCCCCTGCCCGGCTGTGAGCTAGAGACCACCCAGCTCCTAATATACTGAGAAAAATGCTATTTTTACCCTGAGCTGCCACTCTGTGGTTGTCATGAAGGCCCTGTGTAACTCAGAGATTATTAGTCTTCTACAATGAAATACATGACAACACCTTCAAATTTTGCCAACATATGAAAATAAAAAACAAAAAACAAGAGGAGAAAAAGAACTCTGGAAGCAGAAGAGAGCTGGATCAAACCTGTATAATTTCTTGGGCTGGCTTTCTTTTTTTTTTTTTTTTTTTTTTTTTTTTTTTTTTTGAGGTGGGGAGCAAGAGCAGAAAGAGGAAACAGTGAGTTTGCCGTTGAAAACTAACTTGGGTCTTAAGGAGACACTGGAGTTTCACTAACAAATCTCTGCCACAGATCTACTTTGTAAGTACAGTGGATGATCTAAAATGAGATTATAACAACAAAGAAAAGGAGTTGTGGAAATAATTGATTATTAGTATTGAGAACAAGGACTGTATATGTGGAAAAAGACTAGAGAGGAGCAGGCAATAAATGAGGAAGAAAATGAAAAGTCAGAGGACAAAAAAGGAAAGAGGGAAGATAAGTCATACTGGAAAGTAACCTTAAATGTGTAAGTGCAACAGAGGTCTAACTCCAACAAAGATCCTGCTGTTTTCAGCATATGTTTTTAAAGGGGTGATGTGGATAGATAAATGCTGGAGAGAATCTTGGTCCTAGAACCTGGATCCCCTGCTCTGCTGCATATGGTAGGTCAGAGGCCCTGAGGTCTCACATTTCTGAAGCAAGTGCATAAAAGCTCAGTCAGTCATAGTTAAAGTTTTCATGTAATTCAAAAGATTGAGAAGCCATCCTTGTATGTACATTCTCTACCTAGGGCACTATAAATGTTGCTTTCTCATGGCATGATAGCCACTCTAGTGCCCACATTCAAGAGTGGGTCTGTCTTATGTGATGGACTTCTGCTGCTTTCCTCTCTTGGAACTGACTCTGGAGGTCTCTTCCTCCTCAAGGCTTGCACAAGTAAGTCCCAAAGGTCGTTTGGAGAGCATGCCTTTCATCTTCTTCCTCATTGTCACTACTCTCTGAAAAAGGGGAGCTGCACTTCTTGCGCTGGAAGGAAAAGAAAGCTAAAGAAAGCAAAGGAGTTCACACCAACAGACACCTTACAAGAAGAGAGATTACAACTGCGTCTTCAAGTTTTTCTTACATTTCTCCTGTTGTAAGCTTTACCTCAATAAATACTGTTAAGGTTTCTGTCTTTGCTCTACTTTACTCTTCAAAGATGCCTTATCCTTGTCTTGTAGTCGCTGCAATTTTATCACTAATGGAATCGGCATCTTCTTTCCTGGGGTTGAGCCCTCCTGTTTCTGAAAAGCTTCCCAAATATGCCTTGGAAGAACACAGAGGAATTCAAACTCCACAACCAGTCAGGCATGCGTCTTTACTTCTCAGAGATGGCAGGGCTATGGCAGACACACGCTCTGGACCTCAGCATTTCCATTAGAAAGAAATTTATTCCCATTTCACTTGGGAGTCCAGCTGAGACATTCTGATCCTCCAGCAGAGATTGTATTCATCCCCTTCAGGGGATGAATCCATTTGTCTCATTGTGCCCACTTGAATATAGAATCGAAAATAATGAAGGTTAAATACGAAAATAAGTCCTTAAGCTTATGACTTTTACTCAGTTACCTACAGAAATAAGTGTCTGTATATGCATATATGAGATTGTCTAATTATACCAGAGGATTCTTTACCATTTAGCCAATTTCCACTTAATTCAACAGTCACACTTTACAATAGTAGGGTGTGTTTTTGTATTCGGGTACCTTCTGTATAAGTAACAACTTAGATCTACACAAAAAGTGGAAGAAAGAGGACAAAATGTTGAGAACACTTCAAGAGAATAATAGGTCTCTTTATAGCTCCCTATCAGCATGCTCTGAGACTCAAAATGAAGGTCTGAAAACATATGAAAATTATTTCCACAAAAGAAAATCCATGCATCTTTATGCAAACATGCAATCTACATAGTTTTTTCCCCTGCGTAAGGTGTTACATGTGGTACACTTACCCGGTTTTTTTCAAGCCCTAAGCAACTATCCAGTTACACAACTCTGGTGTGGGAAGAAAAGCCTGAAGTGGGTGCAGACATCTACTTTAAGCCTTGCAAGGCTTCCTGAGCATTTTAAATTGCCTTTTGTGTAAATGAAAATCAGGCTGTGTATTTTCTGCCTGGTATGGTGTTGAGTACACATTCCAAAAGTATTTAAAGATAACTTCTTTGTTACGATACAGACTGGTATACTTGTTTTGTCTGCCGGGAAGAAATTGGAAGTAGTGAGTGTGGATATAAGTTAATTATTTTATCTTGTTCAGACAGCATTTATTACAGACAACACTAATATTTGATGAAAATAAGAGTAAAAAAATAAAAAAAAAAAAAAATTCTCCCCATCCATAATCCAAAAAGATATTGCAGTTTACAACTGTCTGGATGCCATCCAACCAGTAAGTAGAAAACAAACAAACAAAACTACTAAGATAAAAACAAACCAGAGAAAAGCCTAATCAACTACAGAAACATAAACAGATAGTTGATACAGGCCGGCATCCTTTCAGTCACCATGTGGATTTTGCACCTGAGGACTTGTTGGAAATCTTTGGTAGAAAGACCAAATCTTTTTTTTTTTTTTTT
>NW_010099267.1:0-4646 GCF_000699245.1 Pterocles gutturalis | reverse complement strand
GTTAGTCAAGCAGGACATGCCTTTCATAAGCCCAGGTGACATATGATGGCACTCAAGACCATCTGATCCATAAACTTCCCCAAAACCAAGGTCAGACCAACAGGCCTGTAGTTCCCCAGACCCTCCTTCTGGCCCCTCTTGTAAATGGGCATCACATTTGCTAACTCCAGTCAACTAGTATCTCCCCACTTAGCCAGGACTACTGATAGACGATTGAAAGTGGCTTGGAGAGTGCTTCCACCAGCTCCCTTAGTATCTTTAGGTGAATACCATCTGGCTCCATAGGCTTGTGTGTGTCTAAGTGGTGTAGCAGGTCACTAACCATTTCCCCTTGGAATATGGGGGCTTCGTTCTTCTCCTTGTCCCTATCTTCCAGCTCAGGGGCGTCTGTACCCAGAGAACAGCTCATCTCACTATTAAAGACTGAGGCAACAATTGTGTCACATTTTCTGGAGACATTGGAAAAAGGTTTCTGAACTTCCTCATTAGAAAAAAAAAAAACACTTCCTGGCAAATCCAACATTTCTCTCAGATACATCCCTTGGTATTGTGTAGTGGAAGTGCTTATGTTATTATTATTGGAAACTAAAGAGAAACCATGCCTCTCACCCACCTTTCAGACACTAAAGTAAACATTCATTATTATATCTATGAGCATAACTTGTCAAAATTGCATAAGCCCAGCTGGAAAAGGTGCATAGTAATGAAATAAACTAGTGCAAATGTGATCTGAACAGTAGAAATTGATTATAAAAGCAAAAAGTGATTTGCTTTACTAAACTATTGCAGTACTGTTAAAACTAATGGTTGTCACAGCTCTTCAGTCACCGATAACTAATTCATAAGGCACCATCATGAAACACTATGCACTAAAGGAGATATCATAAAATAACAATTAGAAAACTCAATGTACCCTAAAATGCAGAGACAGAATGCAGACATGAACCAAGAGGAAGGGCTGCTTTTTAGCAGATATGTTCTTTCTCTCTGATTCCAATTTAAATGCTGCCTTGTAGGACACAAATGTCTAGACACTGCCAGTTAATGTGCATCTGATACAATTAAAGGAAATAGTAGTGATACACACAATTTCCCCCATGTGTCTGACCATGAATCTTTGGTGACAGAGAACAAGGTACACTAATTATGATTGCAGGGAAAGAAATGAGAGGAGACACCAGGACTATCCACCCTTCCATCAGAAGCGTTATATCTATGCTATATCACTTGCAAGCACGTCTATGAACCCTTCTATCTTTGTGACCCTACTGGACTTATGAAATCTAAAAGATTTTCTGAAGGGAAAGCCAAAGCTGTCAGCGTGATCATAGGAAGATTTTTTCCATTGCAGTTTGGCTTAGTGGCTGTGATTCTTTTCTTGACTGATCTCTCTAGACTGACTCACAGCTGTATGTGCCACACAGATCTGGGGAGCTGTTTGCCCAAGGCACTGGCAAGGTCCCCATCACCAAATGGGATTACCCAAATGGTTCACAAATTAACATATTTTAACAATACTAACATATTTAACCTCATGCTACTCCCATTATTTCACAGATTATTATACAGAGGAGGAATTAAAGAATAAAGAGGCTAATGCCCAGATCCTAGAAAAAGGACACTAACAATAGATTGCCATTAGGTGCCATTGCAATGCCTGACTTCAAGCATCCTGGTCCTCGTAGTGGAATGTGGAGCTCTGTGGGTCTGGTTGCTTGCATGCCTCATACTGTGATGCACCCTAGGCAGCAGGGAGCTGCACAGAGTCAGTGAATAGCAACCTATTTCAAATCCTGCCCTCTTTCTATGGCAGCAGAAAGGCATCTCTGGGCTTCCCTGAGGGTGATGATGAATACACACTGAAGAGAAATACCAAGAAATCTCAGTAATAGCAAGCTGGGTAGATGAGTAGCCTTTTGGGGAGCAGTTCTTTTCCAGATCCACCAGCCTGGTTACAAAGCAGGAGGTGGTCTAGGCATGCAATCTTGTGTGTCATTTGAAGGTGACATTGTCATATCTTAGGAGGAGAAGAGATATTTAAGGAGTTAAAACAAGCTGTCCCTTGACCATGCAGCTAAACTCGGGCCTTTATACATGTACTGGATATTACATTTTTAAAATTAACCTCAAGCAGAAACAGATATTGGGGCCAAAGGAACAGTTAGATGCTCCAGTATGCACTCCCTTGTTTATCACAAGCTCTGGTTTTAGTATGATCACCCCTGCAATTGGCCCAAAAGTTTAGTTTTGTTTAAGGGAAATATTAGGACCTGGACAAACTGTCAGGAATATGCGAACAGCCGCACATGGACAGAGCAATGGTCCACCCAGTCCCGCATCCTGTCTCCACTCTCTATCAGGGTCAAAGGCAAGTGTCTGCGGAAGAGCACAACAACAGGGCAAGCATCCATCAGCACCTGCCCAGACTCCTGCAAGTTGCAGCTCTGGGACCTCCTGGGCCAGGTAAAGCATAAACTTACACAAGTAAAGGGATACAGATCAACACCAGGTAACCATCCAGGATTAAAGATGCTGTTTATATTTCTTACTGTAAAGCATTTTCTTCAGAAAAAGTATGTGACTTTTGCAACCTTTGCAAATTTTTATCATTATTTTTTTTTCATTTTAAAACATATGAACGTATAAACTAGGTGCAGCCCTCAAGTACCAACCCTATGAATGCTAAGTACAAAGTTCAATTCCTTTCCAACTCAGCAGTCTTTTATTTATACATCTTATGGAAATTTTTGCTGTAGCACCAAACTAGGATTTCATATGCAACCACACGCTCACTGGGATTCTTAAGCTTTTATCAGCACAACTGTTTTCCTGATGTATAGCATCTGCTTGATTACACTTAAATACAACTTTGTGCAACAAGGCCAATTTATCCAGCACTTGAGATTGCTCTGTAGATCTGCCCCCTTATCTTTATGGGCCTTTCTGCAGTCTTTCTGTGAGTTGCAAGCTTTATTCTGGCTTCGTGTTCAGTACTAAAAATATTGAGTAGTGCTGCTCATTGCTCCAGTGACCAGGTGGATCCAGCACTGGCAGACTTCTGAAGTCACCAGGGACCCACCAGTCTCCAAGAGCTTGTGGTAGTAATATCTGACAGCAAAATCAGGGCTGCATCATTTAATTTACAATAGTGTTAGAGACAGAGTGGAAGAAGCTTAGCATTGTAGCCACTGGGTGAATGCATTAGCAAATGAAAGCCATTTGAATCCATATGCCAGACCTCCCCATGTGTTTTTATTTCCAGGCTGAATGTTAAGCAGGAACTGTCTGCCTTCCAGTTGCGTTTTGGATGATGCCAAAATCTTTTGAGCACAACCCAGGGAAGTCAAAGTGGAAGACACTCATTTCGCTAAAGCAAAAATACTCTGGATAGCTCTCTAGAGTGCAATAAAGGCTGACATACAGACAGCCCTGAGCTGTGGTTTGGCATTCACACTGACAGATCATCTCCAACACTGGCCAGTCCCACAATCAGCCACTTCCTACAATGTCTCAGGTGCCACCCAAAGCTTCTCACCATCTACTCTGAAGAAGATACAGTGACAGTCCAGGGGTAACAGCAAGAAAGCCAGGAGAGAAACAAGAATTAACAGTCTATCATTTAAAGAGATAAAGTCACCACAATTTTCTCAGTGTAATTAAAATTATGGCATGTGACGATTTTGAAAGGATGTTTTTCATATTGCTCATCTTCCTCCTCCTTCCATCCTCCTTTATATCCATCTCATCCCTCTCCACCATAGAACAACTGAGGCTTTGCCTGTCCTTGCCCTTGTACCAAAACCCTTCCTTCTCTTCTTTTTTTAACTGAACCCTTCAGATCAGGAGCTGACCATCTGCTTATGGGCTGTCCAAATCTAGGCAAGGATTGCAACACCTCCTAGGAACCTAAGTTCTCACCACGTTTCACTATATGTAAGGCTCTGGGTGGGAAAAAAGGCACGGTCCTGGCCTACACCCGGAGCATTGCGCCAGCTCCAAGGGCAGCATAGCGATCACTGTGGTGCCTGCCAGCAAGGAGCCACCTGGGCCTGATCCAAACTTCCAAGAATTTAGTGGAAAAACTCCCATTGACCTGAATGGGGTTTGGTTCAGCACTGTGGTGAGACAATTTTGGAGGTAATCTAAGTGCAAAACTCCATGTAAATGATGGCTAGAGATTGCTGATGAGCAGAATGGAAAAATTGTGGCAGAAAGAGCCTCACCTCTGTGCCTGGGAAGATCATGGAACAGATCCTCCTAGAAGCTATGCTAAGGCACATAAGAGACAAAAAGGTGATTCGAGACAGCCAGCATGGCCTCACCAAGGGCAGATCTTGCCTGACCAATCTGGTGGCCTTCTATGATGGAGTGACGGCTTCAGTGGACACGGGAAGGGCGATGGATGTCATCTACCTGGACTTCTGTAAAGCCTTTGACATGGTCCCTCACCACATCCTTCTCTCTAAATTGGAGAGGTGTGGATTTGAAGGATGGACTGTACGATGGATTAGGAACTGGTTGGCTGGACGCAGCCAAAGGGTTATGATTAATGGTTCTGTGTCAGGGTGGAGGCCGGTCACGAGCGGTGTCCTTCAGGGGTCCATCTTGGGACTGGTGCTGTTTAACATCTTCATCAATGACACAGA
>NW_010099266.1:0-3848 GCF_000699245.1 Pterocles gutturalis | reverse complement strand
ATTATTTTTTAATTTATTATTTTTTCCCAGTTTGGATGCAGAAGTGAGAAATCTAAGAGGGGAAGAAAAAAGAAAAAAAAACCAAGAAAAAAAGAAAGAAAAAAGAAATAAAAGAAAGAAAAAAGAACTAAAAGAAAGAAAAAAGAAGAAAAAAAGAAAATAAAAAAAAAAGGGGAAAAAAAGAAGAATTGGGGTCAACCCGAAGCAGCAGTATTTCAGTCGTCCTTTGAGAGCTTGTCTATACTCACGCTGTGGGTGTTCTCGTTGCAAACACTCAAGCGGGAGTCGTTTTCCCTTAGTAGGGCAGGCGCCCGCGCCGCGGCCCTCCTCGCCTGGCCATAAAAGGGCAGTGATTTCTGCAGGACCCCCGGGCTCTCCGAAAGCTCTCGGGTTTTTGGGAAGGGGCCTGCCCTGTTGCATCACCTCGCTGCTCGCTTTGGACCTCGCAACCCTCGTGTTAATGTCGCTTTGGCTCATTCTTTGCTTGTGCCTTTTGTTTTGTCTCTCTCCTCCTCCTCTCAGGAGGTTGGAGGGAGAGAGGCGAGAGAGCATCCAGGAATGTTCTTGCTTTCCCTATTTTTTTTTTTTCCTTTCTCTCTCTCTCTCTTGGCCTGATTTGATCTCTTCTTTTCCATGATCCATACGCCTGCTCAGAAAACCAGCTGCGGAGTGGAAACAAGCTGCCAAGCCCATGATACATCCCCAAAGGGTTGACCATGTCCCCAGTCTCCATCCTATGTCCCATGGATGAGGCCATGGCCATCTGGAGGGCTCTTCCACCTCCTGTGAGCCCTGACATGCCGGGGGCTCAGTGCCCAGGAAGGGTGGACACCAAGGAAGCTCATCTCACCATCTCCTGGAGCATCTACCCACAGGACATCAGAAGAGGCTCAGCAGAGCACAGTTGTTGTGAATCCAGCCCAGGCAGAGCCAGCGAGAGGACATGGTACCTCCAGCTAGGTAGCAGGACATGGTACCATCTTGGAGATACCCTTCCAGGTCCACTTGGTTCTCCATAGAATCAGTTAGGTTGGAAAAGACAGTTAAGATCACCGTTAACCTGACACTACCCAGTCCACCGTTAAACCGTGTGTTGTGGTTTAAGCCCAGCCAGCTATAAGCACCATGCAGCTGCCCACTCACTCCCCCCGTGCCCCAGTGGGATGGGGGAGAGGATCAGAGGGAAAAGGTAAGAAAACTCCTGGGTTGAGGTAAGAACAGTTTAATGACTGAAATAATCAAATTAAATAAATAAAATAAAAATTTGTAATGAACAGGAAAACAACAAAAATAAAACCCAGGAAAAACAAGTGATGCACCCGCTCACCACCCACCGACCAATGTCCGGCCAGTCCCCAAGCAGCGATCGCACCCCCAGCCCAACTCCCCTAGCTTATGTACTGAGCGTGACATTTTATGGTATGGAATATCCCTTTGGGCAGGTTGGGTCAGCTGTCCTGGCTCCTGTAGAGAAGAAGCTGGGAGGGCAGGGGCAGCATGAGAAGCTGAAAAAGTCCTTGGCTGAATGTAAGCATTGCTTGGCAACAGCTGAAACATCCCTGTGTTATCAACACTGTCCTCAGCACAAATCCAGAAACATCGCCTCACACTAGCTACCATGAAGGAAATTAACTCTACCCCAGCCAAAACCAGCACACCATGTCCCTAAGTGCCATGTCTACGTGGCTTAAATACCTCCAGGCTCTTGTGTGGATCTTCCCCAACTCAAAGCTGGCTGAGCTATGACAGCTTTCTTCTTGTCCTTTGTCCTTGCTGATGCTTCTCTTGGAGAAGACTGAAGCTATAGAAATGCAAATTGAAATATCAGGGATCAGTTATTCCAAGAAAATAGGAACCTCTCCTGGTTTCCCTAAATGCTTTCCAGTCCCTGGATTGGTGTGACTGGTCATTCATTTTAAGACCCCTTATGACCTCGTGGAGTCAACTGGGTTGCTATCTCACGGCCCAGTGAGAGAAAGGAAACCCAAGATGTCCTTTTGTGGGCACCACACCGCTGGAAAGAGATTGGGAGGAAACCCAACACGTCTCCCATGTCACCAGGACCTCCCTAACAGGGACTGAACTGAACTCTGGACCCCCAGATCCCTCTGTGGTGAGCTGGACCCCACCACCCTTTCACTGGTCATTCCCTTTTCCTTGGTCAATGATGCCATACAAGATATGGCAGAGCCAACTCCCATCCTGCACCCTCCCAAGAAGACTCCAGACCTTCCAGATCTTTGCGTGAAGGCACCAAGAGCTTGGTGTTACCCCCTTGCAGAAATCCCAGTGGTTGAAGAATAAAAGCTCCCATGAGAGGTCAGTTGTCCACGTGCCCCGTTAACCTTAACTGGTGCGGAAGCGTCTTATGTCTCATCCTGCTTGGCCCTTGCCTGGTGGGACGAGGAGCAGAGGAGGTGGGTTAGGACAACCCTTGTGCTGCATTGGTCACACACAAGACCAACTTGCCTGTCTTACACAACGAAGCCACCAAACCAGGTTGGGTAGGATCTCACCAAACTGGGTTGGGTGGGATTTTCTGGGAGCTTCGGGAAGTTGTTTCGGCAAATTCCACGTAAGCCCGTGGGTAGTTGCAGCCAGCGAAACCACGCGTGTTTCAACTCTTAGGGACATTGCTGTAGTCACTCTTGTCAAATCAAGTGCTTCACTCTACTGTGTCATTGACTGTGCCCCTTCCAGGAGGTTCCTCCTTGTGTTGGTTGCAATGGCCACCATGGGAACAGCTTCTCCCACATCAGGATGGAAAAACTGTGGATGGCTAAGACCAGGTCTCCATGTGAGAGGTGGGCTCAGCATTCCCCAAAAGCCAAGGAACTCACGGTGGTCCCACCAGAGAGACGTCAGCACTTTGCCCATCCCCAGCCCACCTCTCCCTGCAGACCTACATCCTTCAGAGCTACGAGGGCTCCAAGCGCTGGAGCTCCCTGGTCCGCTTTGCCACGTCCATGAAGGTTCTGCAGGGATTTGGGCTCCAAAGCAGAGCTTAAATCCCCAGCTCCCACCTCCAGCCTCGTCTCACCCTCACCCCGGTGCTGCCTGCACATCAGCTGGGTGTTTTCCAGGAGATTATATAGTTTTTGGAAAAATTTCCAGCATAGAAGACACACTGGATGGGCCAAACGCTCATCTTGTGAACAACTTTCTGATAGGGGAGAGGTGCTGGTGGCATCGGCCAGGAGTTTTTCCTACAGAGCGGAGCAGCGTTGAGAGCAAGAAAGGTCATTAAAAAAAAATTAAATTAAATATATTAAATAAACCCAGCGCAGGCAGGACGTGGCTACAGCAACATTATGCAAAGGGTTGTACACATCTGGAAGAAGTTACCGCGCACGGCAACCGAAGCAGAGTCTAAACAAGTGCAAGACGTGAGCGCGTTGATGGCTGGGAAAGGAGCCGGGAAGGTGGGATGGAGATGGAGCAGCCCCAGGGGGCTCCGGGGACACCCCCAGCCCCGCTGATGCCCTTCAGAGCCATTGTGCTTCTTTGCTTTTAGGGTGATAGAAGGGATTTCATCTGCCCTTGAGGTTTTGGATGGTGTCTGCAGGAATTTGGGGGGCAGAAGGGGGTCTGGGAGGTGAGCACCATCCCCATGAGCCTTGGTTGGGGTCTTCTCCTGCCCCAGTGGGGTCCAGAGCCTGTCCTGGTGTCGGAGGTGTGGGATCAACGTGGGACCCTGCGTGGTGTCCCCCCTGGACACCCTGCAGCTGCCCCGGCTTTGCCCCCTGGGTCCCCAGCACGAGGGATGTGGGGGGACCCAGCTCCTGGCTGAGGTTGGGTGGCAATGGGACATTAAAACCCACCACCCAGCCCGACTTTGGGGGGATCCA
>NW_010099265.1:0-26067 GCF_000699245.1 Pterocles gutturalis | reverse complement strand
ACCTTAATGATTCTGTGATTCTATGAAATCTGAGCTTCAGCCATTAGGTTGTGATTCCACCTTGTAACAATGTTTGCATGACAGCAGCACGATACTATACTCTCCAGCAAGTAACAACTCTTCTAAGCCCTCTGTAAGCCATTTGCACGTCTAACTTGAGTAATTTTTGCTGGTCACTTATTCATATTTTGGATGCTGCATATTGTTGTGCTGTCTGGATGTGGTGCTTCTAAGGGCAGCAACACAGAAAACCTCATTGCCAAGTTCATTTTACATCACACTGTTAGCTGTCTGGTGCCAACTCAAGTCTTTGCAAAGTGAAGAATTTTGCAACGGAGAACTGAAGAAAGGTAGAAAAACTATCCCACTTCTCTTGGGATATGCTCTGACATTTTATACCTCTACCATTTTATGTTCTACCATTGCTTGGGGTAGCCACACCTGAACTAGCTTCAACCCCCTCCCACCTTGCTTTTCTGCCAAGGACATCCAAGCTAGCTGGGGCAATGCTCAAAGTATGTTTATTTATGCGCCTCCCTGGGGCATGGAAATATGGACAGGCACATTTCTTCTGATCACTGAGGTGTAAACTCACCTATTCAGTAGCCCACACCAGGCAGGGAGACAAAGGAAGTTTTCTTTACCCATATTTACTATAAATTACATCAGTTCATTCTCATACTTCTGCTCAATAGGCTTATCCCCAGTTCTCCTATCTTAAAATCTTGAAAAACATGGTCTTTATTTCATACAATAATAGAATCATTGAATGTTTTGGGTTGGAAGGGACCTTTAAAGCTCATCCAGTCCAACCCCCTGCAATGAGCATCTTCAACTAGATCAGCTTGCTCAGAGTCTCGTCCAGCCTCACCTTGAATGTTTCCAGTGATGGGACATCTTACAACCTCTCTGGGCAACCTGTTCCAGTGTTTCACCACCCTCATAGTAAAAAAAATTCTTCCTTATATCTAATCAGAATATAATATATTTAAAGGATCAAATAAGCATATTGCTCCCACACTACCCCCTAGAAGGTAAAATTTCACCTAAACCCCTGAAATCCTTACACCTCATTATTTCAATGTTCCTCCTGCAGCTCCTGTTGCTTACGCACTGGACCAGTGCTTGGGAGCCAGAGAAAAACAGGAACTGCAGTATACACAAGGAATGCACATGCACACCTACACCCAGGGATTGCCTTTTGCATCTCTCCAGAAAGCCAGTGCCACACCTACAACACTGTGTCATGGGCATCCCCTCCTGTGACCTGCCATGGGGGCAGTTCAGGGGAATATACTTCTCATGGCCATAAGTCATCATGCAGCGGAGCTGTAGAAGCTCTAGAAGAACTATCAATGCCTGAACATCAGGAAACGCTTTTTCACTGTGAGGGTGAAACTGACTGGCACAGGTTGCCCAGAGAGGATGTGGAGTCTCCATCCTTGGAGATATTCAGAAGCCATCTGGACACGGTCCTGGGCAACTGGCTCTAGGTAGCCCTGCCTGAGCTGCGGGGTTGGACCAGATGACCTCCAGAGGTCCCTTCCCACCTCAACCCTTCTGTGATTCTAAGCTGAGAGATTGGCTTTAGTAATGGGCCTTCATAAGGGCAAGTTCAAGAACAGGTTATACCATTTTCACCCCACAGTTCACCCCAAATCACTTCTTGAAGATCACTTATTAAGTGCCCAACATTTGCCAATGGCCCACAGAATTTAAAAGTGTAACAAACAAACACATAGGGTATAATTAAGCACATATTCAATAACTTCTTAACACCTGCCTATCACAAACTATCATTAGAGCTGTTTCATGGAAGAGAACCCCCTGACCCCTGTATTCACATTTACAACAGGGCATGGAGAGTTTAGGAACATGTGCAATCCCATTTCAGCTTTGTGACGCACAGGTGTACATCCAGGGACAGCCTTCACAATCTGAATCAGAAGATGGCTCTCGAAACCCACTGCTACAATGGTGGCACGGCAGAGCTTCAGAAGGACAGTTAACTTAGTATTTCATGCAGCTTTGCAGTGATCATGCTTAAAAGCCGAAACCCAGGCAAAGCCCATGTGTTTTCTGTTCAAAGCCGAGATTCGCTCTGGTACATCAGTTCAGTCAACATTAAATTATATTAAATAACATCTGTGGTCGCCTGAAACAGGTCCATATTGTCTTCCTCTGCAACGCCCCAGAGTACCACTGTTTCCTGACACCTGCTTGCACAGAGCAGTTGGCCACCCGCCTGGCTGCACCTCGCCCTCCTCTGCAGGGCCACCCAGCCCAGCTCTGGCAGAGCTGCTGTGCAGACCTTCAAAGACTGGGCAGAACTTGCTTGCATCTGCCTGTAAAAACATAACATAGATATGCTCCAGCTAATCTTTTGGAGAACAACATGGCCTTTACCAAAATAGCGATCTGAAATAGCCTTCTGGTCTGTTGAGATATGTAATAAAAACAAAGCAGTTACAATCAAGAAACTCATTTTCTCATACTTTTTGTTCTTGCACACAGAGCAGCCATGAAGGCAAATTCCAAGCTAGACAGGATAGATACTGTTGACTGCACTGAGAGAAATATAAGGGTTTGAATGTTTTCACTGACTTCCAGTAATAAAAGCTTTCTTTCCACTTTATTTTTGGGGGTTTTTTTGAGAAAGATTTCTTGGAGGATTCAGAAAGGAAAGCTTTTTGATGTGCAACTCTATGGCATGGAAAACCTTGGTAGTTATCTTGGTTACTACAGACAATCATATTCCATCTTATTCCTTGTGAGCCCTTCATACTTGTTTTGATATCTGCCTGGAGCATGAGGAGCTAAGGCTACTAATCCAACAGTCAACAGAAGTAACTGCTGTTGCACGGGACAGCCGCTGCATTCTCCTCCTCTCTCCCACTGAAACCCTGATGGTTCAACAGACAGGTAAAAATTGGGCCCAGAACACTATTTGCCAAAGCCTGATACCTTCCTAGCAGATTTTTCTCTATTTACCATTTATTGAACTTGAACAAAGTAATCAATGTATTCTACACGCAAAAACTGGAGAAGTGTGGGGTTTTTAATTGAGTCAACTTGACTTTTGAAAGGCCCTTTTCCCACCACACCTCCAGTCCAGTTCTGGTGTAAAGAGAAACAGACAGAAACTTGTACTAACAAGATCTGCAAATACCCTGCTGTTACCAAACACAAACGCTCAGCTGCTAGCAGTTTAGATTAATTCATTTCCTCTTTCCCCACCGGTCCTGTAAAACCAGCCAACACCAAATGCCTTGTCATTTTAGCAGCTTGTGAGTATCACATTTCTCAGAAAGCAAACAGGTCACTTCTCTAGTATGCTTGTACTTTTGTTATGACCTGCTATGGCTGTCTCCTACCAAGATGCTGAAGTACAAGTTTGCACATCAGATCAGCTGAAGACATAGTTCACTCTGCAGAAAACACAAGAGTCTTTTTTACTGTGCTCCAAAGGTGCATCTTAAGAGTTAAAAATGAGCACATGCTTCTAAGGAAAATTAAAACCAGCATGGAAAACTGCACAGAGTTTGGTTCCCGTCTCTTTTCGTCAAACCCCTTTCTCATCCCCTATTTTCGTACTGACTCAACAAGCAGCACAGTGGGTAACTCCCAGCCCTTTCTCTAGAGTCCCACCCACATTTGCAGAAGTGGAAAAAAAAAATAAAAGAAAAAGAAAACCAAACACTCTAAAAAGATAGCCAATATCTACTGAGCCCGTACTTGTCTTTGTCTGATAGCGTCTGCGCCTGCTAGCCAGAAGAAATACGGTGATTCCCCTGCTGTTACCTCTGCCTGGTTTTTAGGGAGTGAGCAGGGTGAGCTCCCTTCCCCCACCAGGCAGGGCTGGAGGGGAAGTGGAAGAAATGAGACTCTGAGCAGCCTTTTTCTACCACCATCTCAGCCTTTTCGGGGACTCCCACTCTGCAGCAGAAACCACCATGCTCCAGAGCAGAGGAGTGGAGCTGGCAGCCAGCTGCTTCCCTGAGCATCGCCCACAGCTGCTCACACGGATATCCCATCTCCTCTGGGGCGAGGGCTGCCCACAGGACCCCGGCCTCCGACTGCGCACAGCTGCAGGGGGGTCAGAGCCCAGCCGACACAGCAGTCCTAGCAACAGGGCAACAAAGAGCAGCCAGCTCACCCTCGCCTCATTTCCTGCAGAAAATACTTAACCCCAGTCTTTTCTGTTCAGGCTCTGCAGGAAGGGCAGCCTGCACCAGCAGCTAATCCAAATGCCATCTGACAAGAGAAGACCAGGGGAGGGCAGATGGGGTCCCTGTGTTTGGCTTAAGTATTTGCAGGTGTTATGGCCATGGGAGGTGTTTTTCTAAAGCTGATGAGGGAGTTTCGGTATGAATTTGGTTTTAGCAGCCTGGAGCTTCCAAGGAAGAAAGCTGAGTCAGAGGTACCGACATCTTCCAACACTCAGCCTATTCAGTGAAGCAAAACCAATGCTGTGTCTCTAGCTCTGATACTTGCAATGAACATTGCTTCAAGTATAATCCAACAGCTAGTAACAACACATTACTAGGAAGGTTTTATCAAAGACCTGAGATTTTCAACAGCAGGATTTCCTTGTCTGGGGGTATTTATGTGTCGAGATAAATTTAACAAAGCTAAAAAATTAAAGAAACTGCTCTGAGGATATTTATTCTGAAATAGTGTCCCCACTTTACATGAATTAGAGCATCCTTAAATTTACACCTTCAGGCAATCTCTGGTTTAATCTTTCTGACCCAGGAAAGGAGCAAGCACTCTGGAGGTCAGACAGATCCCAACCTGTTACATTTTCGTACATCCTAGTATAGAGAAACCTGCCCACATCACGTCCTCAAGAGTACCGCAGCAGGAACATGAGGTATGAGGTATTTTACCCAAAACACAGAGGAAGCGCTACTCTGTAAAACAGCTGCTCTCACCCACTCAAAGGCAAACCACACTGAATGACCTCAGAGAGGAATTCAAAGACTTCAATGCACTGGAAAAGGCAGATGGGATTTAATCAATAAACCAATTGTCAGAACAGGATCTCAGTTTTATGATTCATCTAATAATACCACACGCAGCGTAAAGACAATAACCTGGACCCAGTTTACCATTGATTGCTTTCATGACACAAGGGACAAAACATTTTTAACATGTACTTAGATCTCAGGCTCTATTGGTATAAGTACTTAGGGATGCAAATGTTACCCAAGCCTTGACAAAAGGAGTTTCTAGTATGTCACCGCTCCCAAGTGTAGAACAGCCACCTAATGTGTGGTAATAAATGTCCAGGAAACAACAAAGACAGTAATTGCCTTATGATTGTATTAGCAATTTGCACACAGAGACTGTCCATATGTTAAAACAAGAGAAGATTTTCATCATTTTGGGACTGGAGGTCCACACTGGAATATCTCTACTACTTTTCTCTAGAGCCCCTAGACTTATCTGGTATTTGTACTTTTTATGCTATTAGCAAGGAAGTGCTGAACTTGATACTTATGAGCAACTACAGTTATTTAAATTGTCGTAAGGTTATTTACTAAATTCCATTCCACCTGAAAACCTGTGCAGCTTCCATGACATGGAGCCAAAACCACCCACTGGCAGCTATATGGTGCTTCGCCTGGACTGGATGTGAAACCAGTAAGCCCTTTACAGTCACATTTTCAAACAGCTCTGATCTCATCTAGGATGCTGACCTTTAAAAAAAGCAAAAAAACCCAACACATACATGCTGAGGCCCATTCAAGTGTTTCCCGCACAAAGATTTTCCTTAAGTTTCTCTGGAAGAGGCCTATGATTTTAAGCGAATCAAGTACTAGGTTTTGCTGAGCATGTCCTATACGTGCTGTTTATGCACAGGACAGACTGACAATATGCTGCCAGGCTCTGATTTGTCACAGAAATAATGTCCTAACCACAAGAACAAAAATAAACCATCCAGTTTCGCAGCTGTTTCAGAACATTGGCACAGATTTTTGCTCACGATTCTAACAGGACAAAGAAGAAAGCTCCTTGGCAGCTTCCAAGGAGTCTTCCCCAACAGAGACTGTCAGAGCAGGGCAATGTAGACAGCCAGTGGCAGTGGGGAAAGCACCAACAACACAGCCAGAAGCACAAAGAGGCTTCACAAATATGTACACAGCCGGGGAGAGACTTAGGAGCTGAGCAATACTCATTAAACAGTAAACACATCTTAAATCTAAATCCTCCCAACAGGAAGGCTGATAAAAAGCTTCCTCCCTCAAAGCATCCTGCTGCTTGTCTGCAACACAGGTAAGTTTTGTCAGACAGCTAGACAAAATTCTAAAGCTATAGGGCTTATAATTATTTCATACAACAAAGCAAAGCTATTTTCAGTTACAAAATGTAAACTGTATATAATACAACTTCCTCTACCTCGTTCAGGTTGGAGGGGAGGGAGGGTAGTTTTTCTTGCTTTTTTAATCTAACCCAGTGTCAGACAGAAAGCTCCTCCCAGGCTGTACCATGCACAAATGAAAGCAGCTTTCTCTGAGGAAAGCCACTAACGCTTTAGCAACACTTTCCGAGCGCAAAATCAGGCATGGACATTGTAAGAATACACAGCCAACTGCACAAAGGCATTTGCTCACCTGATTTTCCCATGATCAAGTGGTGGTTTGGTTTTGTTTTTTTTTTTTTTAATTTCACTTGCTGCCTCCTCTCTTCACTGAGTTTCGCTGCTAAGTGCCGGGGACAAAGTGTTTGCAATTTCAGTGCAACTTCTTCAGTCGCCTGCGACCGCTGCTGGAGAAAACTCAGCAGCATGAACCCGTTACCGCCCCTTCTTCAGCACTGGAGTAAGCCTGCCCATGCCTTATAAGGCATATGGACACTGTTTTTTTTTCTTAAAAATATCCTTTTCAGGGTCAGGAGCTATTTATCCTCCACAGTAACCAAGCAGCTCCAAAACACCATATGCTTTCACATACCAATTTAGCTTAGTAATCGTGGCTGTCTTCTGATAAGAGGAGGCTGTGAAAAAAATTCTGCTGACAAATAATTCTGCTGCCACAGTGGGCATAGCCCATGAGGTTAATTCATACAGCTAAATACTTGTTAAAGTTTTACCCAGCTACTGCATGTAAAGTTGAAATAGGCAAGTGATAAGACAGTTCAAAGTATAACTACATTTTATGTCTAAAATAAATCACTTTCTGCACTGTTACAACGTAATCTGTAGAAGGTACTAGTAAAATGCAGCGTAAGATTTTGCAAGTGAAACAGGAACCATGCTGATGGTGTATTTCTGTAAAAGGAGCTGGATGTGCGTATGCCTCATTGTAGCTGTGCAAGCACACTGTGCCACTGTTATCTTCACACTGCATCGAAATACCTTAAGCTAATCTGGCAAATACAAACTACTTCAACTACGGTGAACATGATACTTTGATTTAACTTCAAAAATGCTGTTATCTCTCCAAACAATAATTCAGTTACGTTTCCAACTTTCATCTTTTCATCATCACGAAAAATCATCTGAGGTTAATGCTTCCCAATTTTTTACAACGCCTTTCAAAATTTTGAGGTTCTACTTGGTTATGTGCCAAGTCTGCTGGCTCAGCAAAGTTTTAATTATTCTTTATCTACTTCTGGCTGAGGCTGAGCTCCAAGAAAAGAAAAAAAAAATGAAAACACAGGAATAAAAAGATGGTTTTTTTTTCCTTTTTAAACAAGTAGCAGCAGCAGGTGGGGAAGACATCCCTTCACCAACACACTGCTCCTCTTGAGGCTGCTTCACTGGCGAGGCTGAAACGCAGGCCAGGGTGGTGTCACTATCTAATTGCTGATGGGATCACTAAGAAGAGGTATGGGGGCAAATAATCACCACCCAGAGGAAGAAAATGCAGGGTGTGAGATCACACTCATCTTCCCTTAGCTGGCAGCAAGGCAGGCAGCAGAGCAGGAAGAAGAGGTCAGAGAAGGTGCAGAAGGAAATCTCTTCCCATTCCCTCTGCTGTGAGTGGCAGTAGTTGGCTGAGGAACAGGGTGGAGAGCTGGAGCTGGTACTATCAAAGCTCTTTATCTGGAGGTGAAAGATGCTGTTTTATTTGCTTGCAGGAGTGAACAAACCATGGGCCAGCCTGTGAACCCTAGCCCCTGAAAATGCTCTGCCAAACTTGAAATACAGGGTTGTACTACTCCTAGGACATACATCAGTGCTCAGCGATACCCTGTGCCACCCTACGGCCTTAACAAACAGTAGAAGCGAATTCAAATTTGCATAGTTGGGAGTCTCTGGTATTTTAGATGTTCATTTACATCCTCACAGTTGAGGATATATAGTTATATTTTATACTGTTTAAGGTTTATATCTTTATAATATCCCTGCCCAATCCCTGGAGGTGTCCAAGGACAGGCTGGATGGGGCCCTGGGCAGCCTGCTCTAGCGGTTGGCAACCCTGCCCACAGCAGGGGGGTTGAAATTAGATGATCTTTAAGGTACTTTTTCAACCCTAACCATTCTATGATTCTATGAATATAGACCTGGACAGCTACTAAGAAAACAGCATCAAGATCTTCAAAAGTGACCAGAGATACCTGCATGCAATTTTCACAATATACTGTGCGATCATAACTTGGAAAAGAGGGTTTCTCCGATCTGGCAAAAATCCAGTGTGACCTACAGGAAAAAAATGATGCTTTTTTTCTGATGAGAATACAAGGAAATAAAAATCACTGCTCAGGCATGAAATGTGAAAAGTATCCATACAAACTAAATGCAATGACTCATCACAGACTGGAAAGCAGTGTAAACTGAGATACACAAAGAGGAAGGGAGGAGCTGGGCTTTTTTAGCATTTTAACATAACCTGCTGAAATTTATTCACAAATGAATATTGCTGATCTTATCAGATGGAAAATTGGAGGAATTATGTGCACTAATAATTAAGAATGTAATCAAGCATTTGAAAATAACGAAAGCTATGAAATAAAAGCCACTGCTAGGGAAATTTGCAAACTCTAAATCATTAATATCCTTTTACCCATTTCAGGTAGTATCAAACATGCTGACATGTGAGTGGAAACAAACAAGATTTCCCATTTACTTGATGATGTATCAGAGCACCTCCAAATGCATGCTTGTTTAATTACTGCATGATTCCTTTACACAAAGAAAATACTAGGATGACATTGGTATTATCCAACAGTGGGCACTGGAAACTACCTTACAGAAACAGAAAAGCCCTGACAATCAGATCTGAGTCCAGCATTCTGCCTTCTACAGCAACACCTACTAAACATTTCTGGAAAAGATGCAAAGAAAGTACAATGTGGATTGACTCATTTTTAATGCTAAAAGAAAAACAGAACAAAAAGAGCTGGCTAGAAGAAATACCAAAGACTGGTGTAATAAATACTCTTCCTGGAAATAGGTTACAGAGCACATAAGAAGGAAAAATGCAATTTGAAAGGAAGTCATAACAATCAGGGAGTTACAGATAATTCATCTGTACTAGAGCTATTTCATCTGCATTCTGATAACCTGTGGCCAAAATTTTGGTGTCAAACTGAGTATGTGGCAGATTACAAAAATGGATTCCTCCTTCTACCCTGTCTTCCCTTTTCTCCCAGCAAAGCAAATCCATTTCATCCATCCACATCAACCCTTCTCTTTATCTTGATGTTGCTGACCCCAGTGCTTGCAGTCTCATAACCTCCTCTGGTGCTGCCATACGTAAACCCACATCCTTCCCCTGCTTTGCTTTCCTGTTTTACAGAGGCTTCCTGCATCCCTTCCCAGTGGCAGTTTCTCTTCACTGTCCCCCAACCTGCCTTGTGTGACCTGCTGTTTGCATTGAGATGAGCCCAGGTAGCCACAAGCACTCCTGCGGTGCCCCACAGACTGCTTCAGGGCACGTGAACCCAGCAAGGCCTGTGTGGTAGAACTGGCAGTGTGCATTTCCAGGCCCAGCTGGGATGGTGCTGCTGCCTGTTGTCTCAGGAAGCTTAGGGTCATAGTTTAAGCCCAGCCGGCAATAAGCACCACGTGGACACTCGCTCCCCCTCCACTGCCCCCCAGCCCCATGGTGGAATGGGGAGGAGAACTGGAAAAACAAAATGCAAAACCTCATGGGCTGAGGCAGGGACAGGGAAGGATCACTCACCAACTATGGTCACGGGCAAAAGAAACAAAATCAATTTAATTTGTTACCAAATTGGAGTAGGATGATGGGAAACAGAACCACATCTTAAAACACCTTCCTGGGCTGGGCTTAACTTTACTCTCAGTTTCTCTACCTCCTCCCCATGGGCAGTGCAGGGGGACAGGGAATGGGGGTTGTGGTCAGTCCATCACACATTGTCTCTGCTGCTCCCTCCTCCTCAGGGGGAGGGCTCCTCACCCCCCCTGCTCCAGCATGGGGTCCCTCCCACAGGATCACAGCCTCCTTTAGGTACATCCACCTGCTCTGGCGTGGGGTCCTCCCCAGGCTGCAGGTGTATCTCTGCTCCCCCGTTACCCTCCATGGCTGCAGGGGCACAGCTGCCTTGCCATGGGCTGCACCACGGGCTGCAGGGGAACCTCTGCTCCTGTGCCTGGAGCACCTCCTCCCCTCCTTCTGCACTGACCTTGGATTCTGCAGAGTTGTTTCTCTCCCATCCCATTCCTCTCTCTGCTGCAGGTTCGCTGCAGTTTTTTTCCCTTTTTAAATATGTTATCACAGAGGTGATACCAACATCACTGACTTACTCAGCCTTGGCCAGAGGTGGGTGTGACTTGGAGCCAAGGAAGATTCTGGCAGCTTCTCACAGGAGCCACCCCTGTAGCCCCTTCCCCTGCTACCAAAACCCCACCACACAAATTCAATACACTTAATCTCCACAGCCATGTGCTGACAGCCTCGTATTTGCTTCCAGTAGCTTCCAACAGCCAGACATATATAGCTAAATCTGTAAAAACTGAGCACTAAACAGAGGGCTTGACAGAGCAAGAATCCCCAGGCAGACCCCAGGTTATCCATTGCCTTCCCAGAGGTCTGCCTCCACACATCTAGGTACCCATCTCCATCTGGCATGAGAACCCACCTAAGCAGGACTCTGCACCAGCGATGTGTCTGTTGCAAGGGCCCCAGCAGCATCATGGATTCCAGCCTGCAGATTTCTCTTCCAGCAGCAGTGCAACTGATGAAGTAATAGCTGGCCAGCTGCTGCCTATGCACATCTCCAACTGCTTGCAGGCACATTGACACACATCTAAGAAGGCCTGAGAGAAACCTTTTCACGTGTGCACTCTGATGGGTCCAGTTGTTGCAAATGCCTGTCACCATTAATGTTTTGAATCATTAATTCATTCTGTCAGTTGGTAAGAATCAGGTACAATCAGGTGCTCGTGCAGACTGGGACAGACATATGACAAGGCTGTCATAGGTCAGTTTTGCCAAGAGGGTGTGTATGCCTCCCAGCCTTCTTTTTAAACACAACACTAAGCAGCTTCTCTGCAAGTCAATCCATGCATACAAAAAGTGAGCAAAACTAAATATAACAGATCTGTTCTCCCCAGAGACTCTCAACAAATACTCCTGTCCTGCTTTTGCCAGACTTTGCTTGTGGGACCCAAACGAGTATTGCCATTTCACACAAATTAAACAAAGTAATACAGGCTGTGTAGCAGGTCACAAAAATTTAATTTAACATGGTTGGGGATGTTATTTTTTCTTGCAAGAGGATGATAACCGTAACTCTCAGATTCTGAAGAGAATGAAGAGTAATGGTACAAAAGCAAGGCTATTTGTCTTTCTCAGCCCTGTACTGTTATCAGGTGGCCACATCCACAAAACCCTCACAGAAAACACGAGACTGTCACTGCAGAGTAGTCATTGATGACTTTAACTTCTTCCTACATATTGGAAGATAAAGTAGTGCGTGATTAATCACCAACAACAGTCTTAATGACTGGATTCAAAGCAACGGATTTGGGGACAAAATGTGGGACTACTGTTTTCCAAAGGAGAGTGTGGCACAGGCACTTCCTTTCTCTAGAGAGGCCCAGCACCTTCCTCAGCTGACATTCTTCAGGCTCAGTCCTTGACCATCTAAACGTCCGAGAGCCCAGGTATACAAATCTCACCAGAACAGGGCAGAAAAATGCCCACTTCAGCCTCAGGATGTTTCTCAACATGGACCAAACTAATTGGCTTCTAGCTTCAGAAAAGAACCAGAGGAAAACCCTCAGCATGGTTGCTCTCCACTAGCTCCCAACAGGAGAAAAAATATGATATAGCACAACTTCCATAAGGAACATCACCTCCCGCCTCTCCGGATGCTCAGAGTGCTTCCCCTGCACCCTGCCACGGAGAAAGACATGGAGCCCTTGCTGCTCCCTAAGAGGCAAGGTGAGCTCAGCCTTGGGGTACAGAGGGGTAAAAGTAAAGAGGGGGAGGAGAGGGTACCCTGGAAGGACTTCTGTCACAAAAAAGGATCTGAGGACATGCAAAAGGAAGAGGGCTCCTGTCAGTGCTACAAAGCATTACCTCTCTCCTTCAAGGCTGTGGTGGGCTGCACAGTACCTGGTACATGGTGTTAAGATACTTTACAGGCTCTCTGCTTCAGCACAGTACCTCGGGCCAAGGTTAAACACCATTTTTCCAGGACCACTGCTCTGTTGCAATGATAAGAAAAGTCCAGTGACAGCCCAGGTGAGCACAAATACACACAGGAGTCAGACAACTAGGCCAGCTGCTGACCTCCAGTAGATGTATATCACCACAGCATCTGTGGTTTTGCCTTCTTGTGCATAGCCGCACAATCTGCATTTTTTTTACATCAGATCCACATATGCAGTAAACTTTGTTTTAGCAAAACCATCATCCTACTAACTGGAAGCACCTCCTGCTTATCAGATGCATATTTAGCCATTACATTAAAATATCCTTGTATATGAACCACTTTATGAGTCAGAAAGTAAATGTGAGCAGTTACTCATGAATGAGATCACACAATTATGATAGGTCCTGAAAACATCAGTTTAAATGCTCAGAAAAAGACAAAAAAGCACACCCAATATTGGGAATAACTAGAGAAGAAACAAAGGTGGCAGAGAATGTGATTGTGGTACTGTTTAAATCTCTGATTTGCTTGCACCTGGAGCAACACAGACAGTCCTCGTTTCCTGATCTCAAAAAGGATACAGCAGAAGTGGAAAAAGGTCAGAGAAAGACAACAAGGGCATGGAAGCTTCATACACAAAGCAACGGGGCTCTGAGCAACCTGGCCTAGTGGAAGCCCATAGCAGGGGGGGTGGAACTGGATGATCTTCAAGGTTGCTTCCAACCCAAACCATTCTATGATACTATGATTCTTCAGCCAAGGGAAGAGATCATGGAAAGGGAAATTACAGACATTACTACAAGATGATGAGAAACACAGATGGCTAATGACTGTTGATTGTGTCCTCCAATACAGGAATTAGAGAATATTAAAAGAAGGTTGTGAGAACAAGGTTAAAAAAAACAGATGTGGGATGCAGCAGAGAAGGTGCTTTGGCAAATTTTTATTTTTGTGCATATTGCCTCTTGTCCCATCAGTGGGCACTGTTGAGAAGTGTCTCCGCCTCCTTCACTCCCTCCCTTCAGGTATTTATACATGTTGATGAGATCCCCCCTGAGCCTTCCCTCCTCCAGGCTGAACAGTCCCAGCTCTCTCAGCCTCTCCTCATAGGAGAGATGCTCCAGCCCCTTAATCACATTGGTGGCCCTGCACTGGACTCACTCCAGTACATGTTATCTCTCTTGTACTGGCAAGCCCAGTAAAGACTGCCCAGCAAAGACCAAGGCACAGAAAGCATCGAGTACCTAGGCTTTTTTCTGTGTCCTGTGTCACCAGGCCCATGCTCATTCAGCCATGATTTTCCCTGATCTTCCTTGTGCTGTTACGCACTTGTAGAAGCCTTTCTTGTGCACCTTCATACCCCTCACCAGATTAAAGTCCAGGTCGGCCTTGGCTTTCCTAACCCTATCCCTGCAACATCAAATAGCAGCTCTATCACCCCACTGGGTCACCTGTCCCTACTCCCACCTCCTGTACACTTCCGTATTATGTCTGAGTTCAGTTAGGTCTGTGTCTGCTCCTCCATCATCTCCTCTCCAGCAGCTTTCTTTCCTGACCTTCACATGAGGCTCTTCTCTCCACAACTCCCCTGCATGAGTTTTATTTCTGTATTAGTGACTCACTGAATTATTCGAATATAAACTCCAGCACCATCACACACGCATTCATCACACAGCTTTGGTTCAGTTTTTGAACTCCTGAAGAGTGCTGTTTACCACCTGGAGCTATGCCTGTCTTAGCAAGCAGTTCAGGACAGCAGGGGCAGATTTGTAAGGAGAAACCTCATGTTCATGCTAAATGTTTAACTGAGTTTCATCTTGACCTAAGACTAGCTCAGGGCCAGCAGCATGGAATGAATACCCAGTAGAAGCTGTGGCACGTCAGATAAACTCCTGGAGAAAGTCTTTGTCTAAGTTTGATCCAAAACCAATCCACTTCACATCCGGAAGCAGTTCCATGGTGCAAACTAATGAGTGACAGAATGCTGAGACAGGCACTGGAATATCATCTAGCTCTGCTTTCACTGATCCATTTCTATTGCTGATTCTGTGTCCTCATAATTTTATCCAATTCACTCGACAGAGTCTTGACTTATCTCACTGGTTCACGCAATGAGTTTGCAACTGCATTGCTCATCTACCTTGCTAGCAAACAACATCATAGTTGATTTTTCTGAGGCAAGATTTCTCTGGCATTACTGCTTTGTGTTTTCCTTCCTTTGACTATAGAAACACGATTAAATCCAGGAAAAGTCAAGTTAACAAATCAAGAAAGAAAACATAATTTTTGTTCAATTATATTGTTTAGTATTTTTCCCTCAATAAATAAATTTTCTCTTAACAGTGTTCCAATATACTGGATTTTAGATGAAACAGATACACTTCAGAAAAAATTCCGAGCAAACACTGACACCAAGAATGACTGCACTACTTACACTTTCAGTTGAACCACTGTATGTGAGTTGATAAAACATTGCTCGAAGTAGTCATCCGAGCAGGACGCACAGCACAGACACATCTCTGGCACTGACAACAAGAAGACTATTCCCAACACCTAAATTTTGTTGTTCTTCTTTCCCTCTACGTTTCCAACCAAATTGCAAAGCCATTCCTGTGGAGTAAAGGGCTAACGAAAGAAGCATGAAGAAAACAGATGCTAATTTCATAGTAGGCACTTCCCTGGCTGCCAGGGGAAGTGCACCCTGCTGTCAAGAGGTTTTGCTTGACTTCTCAGGGGGATGGCTGAGAGTAGAGGGGTGCTACCCCCTGCCCCTGGCTGGGACATCAATTCTGGGGCTGGAGAATAAGTCCAGCTTCGCAGAACTGATGTTTATCTAGAGCAGTCCAATGGTCTGACTAACTCTACTTGCAAGTCCTAGTGCTTTTGTGAAAGGCAGTAACAGTGACCTGGTTCAGACTGTCCTTTCACTGTTCTTCTAGGACAGTTAAAGCCCCTCCCAAAACTGTGGACATGGAAGTAGTGCACCCTGAGGTGAAAAAGAAAAAAAATCTCTTAAATCTTGAACAAATGCCAAAATTGCATGTGTATGTCAAGTCTGTTGTGGATATTCACTCATAGTTCCCAGTTCAAGGACCTTGCCCTCATCTGTTCATGCTGCTCAAAGCCCTGTCACCAAACGTTTACTCCTTAGCATTTGCCCTGTCTTATCTCCTGGCTACGCTAGTTTCTGCCTCTTCCATTCCTGCATGAGGCTCTTACTGTTCCTTTTATATTTTCTTTTATTTGTATGAATCAATCTGAACCAACTTTTCTGTCAGTCTGCAATTCTCTGCAAATTTTTTAGATTGACTCATGTTCAGAAAAACATTTCAGATGCTCCTGTCACACTTTTTGCCAGCTCTCAGTTGCAGGATTGTGGGAATTTCAGTTATTTTTTTTTTCTTTTTTAAATGTTACTTTCTAGACCACTTGCTTGTAAATAAAATCCTGACAGCATCACCTGTAAGAAACAGATGGCAATTATTTTTAAATAATGTAGGCATCAAGCTATTCTCAAGAAACCTACAGTTTCTGAACAGTGGGAAATGATAACTCAAAGGGGAAACTTTTTTTTTTCTTTCTTCATTGATCCTTAGCAAGTGCTTTTTTTCTTTCTTCCTCATGAATTCTGTCCCTTTGTCTTTTCACTCAGAACCCTTGTTAACATTCAGTTCATTTTCTTAACTCTGTCAGCTCATTCATATACCTGTATTTTCAATATACTTTTTTTAAGACTACTTAGGATCCTGTACAGATAGCACATTTGACTGAAAACGTAATATTTTATGACTATTTATGTAATTTTAATATATTTTTTTCTACTACTTAAACTAATAGTCCATCAAATAATGTACAGCTAGCATTAAAGTCGACAAAATTAAATGATGTTTTGGGTCTTTCATGTAGGCTTTAGACAGGATACTTTGGTTTTCTCATCTTATACTTTTGTCTGATTATTCATTATTTCAAATGGCATTATTTCAATTTTTCTTGTCTCAACTATGTATCTACAGGTGACTGCATTGTCTCACCAGCATTCCTCAGTATTGCCCATGAGCAGTACCTTCTGCTTCTTCTTTGTTTGTTACTTGGCACTTTTAAGACATTGACCATCATGCATGATTTGAATATTACTTATGCTGTTTTGCAAAATCATAAAAATTACCAGCATCAAAAGTTTGTGAGTAGATAACCTCAAGCAAGAGGTAAAGAAAACTCCCTAAATCTCTGAGATCAGCTGGAGTCTGTACTACCATCTTTATGCTGTACTACCACCCATCGGTTTAAAGTAGAATCAACAAAAGCGGGAGAGCGGACAAAGCCTCTACTCTTGTTGCAGCCACAGTAACCTAACTCCTACAAGTCTGTGAATCCCAACAGCTGAAGACTCCTCATTCCTGATGGATTTAGCTGCAGTGGCTGGAGAGGATTGAGTGAACCCGCATTATGGAAAGAGTATCCTCCTTGACCATAGCTGCATCTGACAGGGATTTTGGATTTTCAAGGCAAGGCTTCTGTCTGGGCGTATGGAATTTGCTGGGAGCTGGTCCAAGACTAGAATTTTATTTCAATGAAAACTGAGGGAGTTTGAAAGTGTCATCAATTTTTTTTTTTTTTTTTTTTTTTTTTTTTTTTTGGTAAGGGAACCTGAAAATATTTAACCATTTTCAAATGTAAAGTTCTCTTAATAGATGTAGATGCAAGTTACCTTCTTCCTTTCTAATTCTGGAAGGTGTTTCACTCAGGATCACTCTCTACAGCTCAGGTTAGTATCTGGAAACAGTTCCTGTTCAGGACAGAATCCAAATTAAGCGTGCTACTAATTTCTTAGTATTGCAGGTAAAACTAGTTAACCTTGAAGGTTATTGTCAGTAGAAGTAATGAACCAGTATGGATTTTGAAAAAGTCAATTGATCCAGTGCGTCTTAAAAGGTTTAAACATAATTTATTATTTTATTTGGTCAGATAAATTTAATACGTTTCTTTTCCTAAAGAAACTTGCCTAAATGTACCTAACTATAGGAATATAAAAACTTTTAGCATTATCTCTGCTGGGATAACTGTAAAATTAATGCTTTGTATCACAGAAGAAAAGTAAGATTTAAATATCAACAAAAGTTTACATCCAACATTAGTTTGTTCTATACATTTGATAACCAATCTTTATGCTTAATAAGCTGAGCTGCTAATGTCTTGCTTTATATCAGTTCTATTTGAAGAGCTCTTCATGTTAAAAACAGGTCATGTAGTGCTGTCGTTCCTGGCTTCACATCTTGGAATCCAAGCAAGTGGAGAAAGATAAACAGCATACAGAGAAAAATACAAGTACAGCTTTCTGTGTATATGAATACCAGTAACAGTAGATTTTGAGATTTAATTTTCAGCACACAAAACCAGTAAATATTGACCCTAATTCATAATATAGTTCTTTCTGGTTTTACCCTAATACAAGGTAACAACAGCAGATGGAATAAAGGAGTATTCTATGAGCCTTTCTTTACTGTGTGTGAACACCTGAGGTTTTTTTATGCTATTCCTGCTTGGCAAGACTGACCACGAACAAGATGACAGTCAAAGTAGCACAAATTCAACAGAGTGCATGTCAGTATTATGAGAATGCCTTAATTTTAAAACATTTTTAGACTATGGTTCACAGATCAACGGTGATAATCTTGCTCTGTATTGTGTATAAAAAAAGACACATTTATTGTCTGCACTCTTATAGCACTTAAAATATCTTCCATGTGCTGTCCATTATTTTCAGCATTAAAAATATTTTGGAGCTTTTACAACATAGAGCTGTACTAGTTATAGGAATCGCATGATTTTTGTTTGTGGTGTGCTTTGAGGATTTATTTACATTTTCCATACAACTGCTTAACATAAATTCCCACTTCAGAACATATGAATTTTTCCTCTTAGTAATACGAACAATATTGTGTGACAAACAGTCAGCTGTGTAAACTTGTTGAGCTCTCTATTATTTTAATATTTTAAGTTATATAATCTGTTTAAAATGACTACATTATAGCTACATTCAGCAGAGGACAAAGTTGCTATTTGAGCAGTTGAGTCTATTAGAAAGCCGTGTTAAAGTTACTTTTAAAATCTTTTGTACTCTCTGTATTAGCATGTTTAAGCATATTTGGCTGTAGCCCCTATGTTGTTACAGTAAGTTATAGGTATGTCATTTCATTAGATTTCACTGAGGACTGATACACATTGAAGGATTACTTGTGCGTAAACTGAAAGGTACCATACCTTTTAGAAATGCTGCAGTGGAACTTCTAAATAGTGAAATATTTAGGCACTGATGAAAGTAAGGAGCAGAGGCAGAGGTAGCCCCCTCTTCCAAGTCAAATGTCTGTTCCTTTTTGCATGTAACTATTTTTCTAGACTCTTTATCTTAAAATTCAGGTTAGTTTTATATTAGAACTGCTTTTGGAGCCTACTCATTTTCATTCCAGAGTCTTTTTTTTACCTAAATGTTAACCTGTACTAAAGCAACTAAATGTTGCTTCAGACACTGTTTAGAACCTGGTCCCTGCTTGGGAGACAAAAACATGTTTTTCAAAGCTTTACCTATTAATACATAATCCTAAATCTACAACTACATACCTTTTTCTGTGCTTACAACACAAAACCGGTAGGCATTTTCTTGTTTCCCTAATGCATTCCTTAATTCCTCTGAAATTTGAATTTTGGATATTTGTAGTGAGTTACATCAGCAATGAAACAGAAGTAGTAAAATTACCGTTCAGAGGAATACAACAATTTATGATTAACATCTGCTAGATGTTATACATGGCTGTAGGCAAAAAGGTTCTCAGAAACAATGGTGCAGTTTGATATTGTCAAGTGAAATGCAAGACCACAACCAGGGTTAGATAGTTGTTAATTTATTAATAATATACTCACACTGCAATCAGCGTGGGGAGTCCCAGGAACCGCACACAGCGTTGTGAGGGAAAAGTGGACAGCCTGGTCAGGCGCCCAATTGAGGCTCAGTCCAGGGACATCCCTGCCTCAACTAGGATATTTTTTCTTTTTGACAGCAGGTTATACATATATCATACCCACCTGGTTACACATCAAACAATACAATGCTGCAATAATGAGAAGCTCAGGTCACCATGACCTGATGATCATCAGTGCGGGGGATGTTTGCTTTGTGAACAGGAATTTGATCACGTTCAGCAAGCCATGCCCTTAACTCCTTGCCGATCTTCCAAGTCCTCCCCTTGTAACTTGTACAGCTGAACGTGGTGCATTTCCCTGTACAAATTGCAGGGACCAGGTTCCAAAACTTGGAGTAATTATTTTATGCACAGTCCTTCTTCCTCCTCAATCAGTACATTAGGAAAAAATAAAACCCCACAAACCAAAACAAAATACATCCTTGTGGTATAGCTATTTACACTTGCAGCAGCACAGATATTTATGTGTAAAAAGATTATATATAAAAGTATGCTTCCTATTATTTCCTTATTTAAAAAAAAATCAAATGCAGAAGTATTCTTAAATTCCTTCTGCAATATAATCTGAACATTTTTACAGTGTATTTTAGGAAGACTTTTGAAAATAACGTACACAAAGATTGCCTGAAAATAGTGCCTGAAGGAAGACAATGAGAATCAGAATGGCAATATGCCATCAATAATGCTCAGAAATGCAGCTATTTTGAGGTTAGCATTTCTTTTGTTCACTTGGCTGTCTCTATTCTGGATGATTCATATCAATCCCAAAGCAAAAATCGTCAATAAGGTGCTTCATTAAGACATGGAAAATAGTCTTCAGTCTTGAAGAGGACTGGAGGTTCATAGAGGGTCTGTTGTCGTGAGGAAGAAGATTTCTGCAAATCAGATAAGTTTATTTTTCACCTTCTTAAAAAAATAAGTTTTAAAAGAAAGCCTACAGAGCTAAAATGCAAAACAATAGAAGTTTTAAAGGCATATCTCCTTAGTCAGGCAAATTTTTAATCATAGCTCAAATGGATCTGACATATTCTTAACGGTAGTGAAGAAAAGCAGGTTTTGACTTTTGTCATTCTATCACCTTAACAGTCTCAGCCCTGGAAAGCACAAGGTACGCCAGCTTTGCAGGAGTCAAAGAGGTAATCTTCTGAGCAGTCTTCTCAGCACAAATTCATAGTAGCTATTAAGAGGCTATGTTCTGAAGAAAGTTAACTGTGTCTCAGCTGAACCTGCTGATGGTATAGTCATTGTAACCTTCATCCTTCCGAAGCCATAAACCTTTACCTTTCTTGCTCCACCCTTTGTGTTCTCCTCAGCCACTTCCTTTGAGTTAACCCTAGCCTCTCTTCTCATTTACTTGGTTTTAAAAAAGCCTTCACACAGAAACACACCTAGAAAATGTTTCTTTCGAGAAGGTTGCTGCTCTTGCTGAGCTTTGTCATCAAGTATACGTTAGAACACATGTACTATGACATACTCTTAAAAATAATATGGTAGTAGACTGGAAAAGAGCTGTCACACTGGTTTTCAGGAAAAGTGTACACATTACTTTTAAATATTAACTGTACATTGCTTTGCTATACCAAATGCCTCAATTAAAGAGACAGCAGCAAGGACCACTACTGACTACTGTGCCAGCTCTCCTGCAGGTAAATAATGCCGCACTGCAACACAGACCCAGTGTATGTTTTCAACATGTGGTCTTAAATAGAAGGTTTGGAATCAAGATTTCATTCATTAAAAATTCTTTCCTACTCATGAAACATTTTGATGAACTGTTTTGCAGAGCTGGTTTGTCTGCAGAGTTCTTCAGTACTTTTTTGCCTGTCTGGGATGAGGAAATTAAGAGTCTTCACCAATATAAAGTTAAAAGCATACCAGATATCATTAGTATACTCGGAATTTGGAATGCTTTTACAGTACCAAAATGACGATATAATTAAGCATACCTACAAAACAGATAAGTGGAATTTTTCCGATATTCAGTTGAGCTGTATATTTGTACACTGTATGAAATCTCCTGTTATATACAAAATTGCTGTTTTATGACATTTAAATTCTGTTTAACTTTACGATGCCATTAATTTCTCTGAAATAAGTTTGTTTTGTCATTCAAGTTGTAATGAAATAAAAAAATATAAACAAAGACTGGATCTATAAATAGTGGATATTATCAATGTTATCCATAACAGAAATTTTGCGAAACGTAAAAACAACTTTTGAAATCAAAGTTCTGTTTTTAAAAATTATTTCCTATCCTGTACTGCCTTATGAGACAACACCTTGCAAGCATAGGAAACCAAGGTGACAGGCAGATATTCTGCAACTCGTGACACTAATTTAATAGGTACTATATTCGCGTATGTGCCAGAAGGGGATAATTTCAATCCAGTGAGGAAATTCACAGGCAGGCACAGTACTGACAGTCGCCTAAGTACACATTTATAAATAGTTATTTTTGCAGCTCCTTAGCAGGCATTTTTAACTTTTGAGAGTCTACATCCTTGAGTGATATTAGAAGTCTTGGAGTACTGTACTTTACACTGCCTGGTACTCACAAGGGAAGAACTTGGGGCAAAATGTGAGATTACAAATACACGGCTTAAGAAATACAAAATATATCCTTTGTGTAAAGAAGCAGATACGTTTACATGGGAAGAGAGTGAGAGGACTTGACCAAATTAAAATTGTAGCAGGAAAACACGAACTACAGCTACAGTGACACTGGTAGAGCCTTCTTTTCCCAACTTTTGACTATCATGTGAGCTCATTACATGTTAGGCACAAGGAGAATTCTCTGTAGGCATTTTCATTCAGACATGCTTGCGTTTACTAGTGAAGACAGATATTTTACTATGCAATACTCAGTATCATTGCGGAACAGTGACCTGCCTTGTAGTTAGTTAATCAATTAATTCTGTAAGTTCTGAGGGTTGATTTTAGTGCTATCCGTAACCAAAAACCAAGAAACTACTGGACATGCCACGTTCAGCTTGCACTCACTTCCAGGTTCCACTCACTTTCAAAGACTTTCCACCTCCTTAATTGTGGAAAAACTGTTAAGTGGGCAAAATGTTCCTGTACAACACTAAAAAAGCATTTTATTAGAACTTTCAAACTTTTCAAGTGAAGATTGTAATTCTGTAGTTGACAACTGTTTTTAGCAACAAAATGGAAAATACTTTTGAATATTCTTCAAGACAATTGCTGCAGTTGTTTGTTTTTGCAATTGGCCCCAAAATAGCAGCTTTCTGTTGCTTTTTTTTTCTTTTAAAAAACATCACTCTAAACTTTATCGCGAAAGAAAATGACAGAATGAGAACTTAACTAACTTAAAGACTAGACAGGAAATAGCAGTGATGAACACGTTTCCTGAACTAAGTCTTACCAAGACAGTACATATTCTTCTTATAACTGCTTTTCTCTGCTGCCACATGTGCTTGCACTACGTAGGAACACAAATATTTCAACAGTCATAGCCATCTTCCTTTCCTACTCTGCAAAACTACTTTATTTCAGCATTGTCACCAGTTGATACAGAAACCTGAGCTAGTACAGGATGAATATAGAAAAAGATAAAGAAAAGAATCTGGGAGCTGACAAAATGCAAGGAGGTGTACTTAAAAAAGGTGTATTGGCAAGTGATGCCAAGAAGCATCAGGTGTTCAGAAGTTAGTTTTTTTTTTTTAAACAGAAAGTTATTTTTAAAATAGCACATAGTACCAGTTTTTAAGGCTAGGTATGGCATCTTGAAACATACTAGAGAGAGCACTTCAGGTCTTCTATAGAGAAAGAGTCCAGCAGTTAATGAGGAAAGGCAGAGAAAACTGCATCCTTAGGAAGTTTAACAAAGTGCTTACATAATTACAGAGCTGAGGGACTGGATATAAATAAAACCTTTCTTTTAAAAATACTGTGCAGTGTAGCTTTTATTTTTCTTTTTGGGAACATTTCTGCAGTGATAATATTAATGCAGTATGGTCCTTTAAGAGCGTTGTCTGTACAGGCTTTTCCTACTTGCTTTGCATACCATCAGAGATCCCAGATGCTTTAATAAAGGCTTGTTCATTATGTGCTTGTTTATGCCTGTTGTGTTCCCTTCTTCACTCACTCAGACAAATCCTGGTAAGAATTTGTAATCTTTGAGTTTGGGGTTTGGTCCAATAACTTTGCAAAAATCCCAATACAGTATATAAGTTTAACATTTAAATTCAGATATATGTGTAACAAACAATTATTTTAATCATCTACTCTGGTAAGCAGAGCAACTAAGCTGCTCACACGATAACAAAAGCTTACTTACATTAAGGAAGGATGGTATGCTGATTGTGTGCAATATTTTCTTGAACGTGCTTGGAAAAGCTCCAAGGTCTGTTTCTGCCTTTATGACCCGTTCTTCTAGTCCAGATACGCTATTTCCAACCATCTTCACAAAAGCCTAGTGTGAAAAAAATCCAACTTCTTCACTAACAAATTAAAACAGGATTATGTATTGCATGACAGTGGTGAAAGCTCCATTACTTAAAGGAGAAGGAGTCAAAACCCATGTTTTATTTCCCTTCCACCTACAAGTCCTTTTTATTGCTAAAAATTACGTGAGATACTTAAAAGGCTGCAAAAGCAGGTTAAACACAATAAAGCAATCAATCTTCCTTTTCTTATTTGCCTTTCAAATAACTAATCTAGACCTCTCAGTATTTAGACTTCTGTGTGCCTACTAGAAGTGGGACCAAGGGTCTGAACGAGTTTTGAAGCTTTACAACAACGGACCTCAGATGAACAGACCTCTCATTCTATTAGTCTCTGAACAGCTCCCAAGACAATGACTTTGACAGATATTATTAAAAAAAAAAAGAGAAAAAGGGGTACTATTGCTTTCCAAGAAAATATGTCTGCCTTGCTTCAAGCAGTAAATTAAAAAAAAATTAATAAAAGGCATTTTGTTTTAGAATGCCTGCAGTCTCCAGAAATTCTTAATAAATTGTGTTCTTTTTATTGACCCTGCAGTACTGTACCCAGATTAAACACGGAGAGCAAAATGGATCTGAGCCCACTCCATGTGCATGCACGCACAAACACACACACAATTATAGCATATCGTTGATTCTTCCTCCTTGTTAAGAAACAGTAAATCTACTAAAAGATACCAAATACATACCTCTAGTTTGTCAATCTTCCTATATATCTGTCTCATTTCTGTAGCTTTTGTGTAAATTTGAGGTATACTTTCATTGACAACTTGAGAGGAATCATTTCGAATCTAAAGATGATTCAAAGAAATAATACAAAAATCGATGAACAAAATATTTTGTAGATTTCATTCTGGAAATTAGAACTGTGCTCCAATTAACAGATTAAAACTCATAGTTTAAAAATATCAGATTAGTATAAAAATACTCTAGTAAAGCTAATAAGCTAGCTTCTTTAGATAGTTTAGTAAGTTCCCTTGAAGAAAATTTATTTTGCATAGGCAAATATTTACCTTTATAATTATATTAAAAATAGGCTCCTACAGCCTTAACAGAACTAAGAGATGGAACATTTCCCAAGACATATGAAAGAAAATGTTAAATTAAAATTTTGATTTAAATTTCACTACTGGTACATTTCCTCAGCTTTGCTAAAGAAGTCAGGACACAAAATCCTGTTTTATTGGTATAAAAAAAAATTATAGCAAAGTTTCCCTTAGAATAGTCCAGCAGAACCACATGTGCTATGCTTTAAAAGACAGCCCGTACGCCAGTGTCAGCTTACAGTAACTTTCTGTTCAGTTCCGCCGCCTCCCCTCCATGCAAAAGTGAAAACAGGGCTGCCTTTCTGATGAAAGAGTAAGAAACGGTCCCCTAAAGACAAATCTAGCTTTGGCGGTGCAGTGACTCCAGTTAGCAACTTTGACTACAAAAACCATAGACAATGTCTTTACGTATTTATAAGCAGAATATTGCTTTGTTCTTTTAAACACTCGTTATTGTGGCATTCAAAATGGGATTCTGTGTATGTACACGGACAGATATACAAATACAATTATGTAAATATGCAGTTATATAGCTATATGGGCATATTTTTTTGCTCCAACATGAAAATCTGGTAGTCTTCATCCACAACTTATCTAATTATCAACATGAGTTATCTCATTACTAAATGTGTTTTCATACGGAACCTGCCTAGACCAAAGGCTGCTTCCTATCTCTGTCTCACGTGAAACCACAAGCACACGTTAAACTGTACCCTGACTCCGGCACATAACTATAACCAAGTTACACATACCATGTCCAGCATTCCCACAAACTCATCCACTCTGGTCAGCAAATCTTCTAGACTCTTGTCTAAGCTTTCTATCTGCAAAACAGAAACACTTTAAAAGTTCCTGAAAATACAAAAAAAAACCCCCCCCAGCCTCTCCCAAACCACAGCTTTGAGTACAGACAGCAGTCAGGCTAAAACCAGCTCAACAGATACCCACAGAAATGTCATCTCCTGACGACGCTGACGGCAGGTGCCCAGACACACCGGTGTATTC
>NW_010099264.1:0-213 GCF_000699245.1 Pterocles gutturalis | reverse complement strand
GGGTGGTGGCCATGGGGTGCCAGCATTGGGGACATCAGCTGGTGCTGGGGACACAGATGGTGGCCATGGGGTGTCACCACTGGGGACATGGGTTGGTGCTGGGGACTGAGGGTGGCCCTGGAACACGTGCTGGGGACCCGGCCGGTGGCTCTGGGGACCTGGCTGGTGGCAGGGGCTGCGGTGGCCAGGTGGCTCTGCCATGGCGGGTGACAG
>NW_010099263.1:0-7318 GCF_000699245.1 Pterocles gutturalis | reverse complement strand
AGTTCATGATGTGGGTTTGTCCCGCTGTCCCCACGTCTGCCTTGGGCTGGATGGAGGTGGCACGGGGAGTCACAGCGGCTCCCGGTTCTTTGAATGGGAATGCAGCCTGCTTATCTACTCCTCTGGGAGGAAAAATAAAAGGTCTGTTTCTAGTTGTGAGAGTTAAAAAACAACCAACCAACCAGAGAGCTCTGCCCTTTGACAGCTCACGCTACCTGTAAGGTCCGACACTATCAAATAACTTTTAATCAGCTTCTTCTAATGATATTAACCCTTGCTCAATGCTTGTCCCAGAAAGGCCACACACTTATTAATGAAACGTGAAAATGTCTTTCTAATCCAGTTTTCCCCAGGAGATGCTCAACCCTTGTATTACAGGGTTAATTAGCACATAGTTAGTCCTGTACAGACATAGACCTCTGGGGCAAGTCTCACCTCAACAAAGACTGTGTATGTAGAAAGTATAATACACATTCCACAATTGTTCTTCAAATATTGTTATGTTCTTTGTTGCCTTGTGGCGTTCAGGCAAATGTGGTTTTGGATTCAGTGACTGCAGCTCCATCTTCGCTCTGTCTGCCCATTACTGGGACTGAGGAGAAGTAGGTGCAAACTCTGAGGATCTCAAGAGAAGTCCCATCACCAAAATTGTTTGGTCTGCTCTTCTTGTCTTTCCCTTTTTGACAAAAACAACCTAAACCACAGCTTCAGGAGATGGGTTGGTATCTTTGCAAGGTAAGGACACACATAAACTGTATCAGCAACTCCTGATACTTATGAGATTAGTTTATGCACAGATCATTCTCCCTCCTAGCCCTGTTGCTGGATCCTCTCTGCCGGACCTGGTGACAAGAGAGCATTCCCAGACAGGGTTTCAAAGTGCCAGATGGGCAGCTCTGAGGCTTGCCGAGTCAGCAAGCAACCCTTTTCTGCCCCAACGTTGTGCTGATCTCTGCCAGTTATGGTTTTCCTGCACCGAAGACAGCAAAGATATTTATTTCATAGGGTGAAAATGACACTGTTGCATCACTAAGGTAATAACTGCCCACATCGCCATGAGTATCTTGTGGAACTGGAAGTGAAACAATCTTTTAACTATTCTTGTCATTTTTTTAACTGTTTTTTTAAACTCTTTTTTATGCCTTACCTTTTTACTTATGTTCAAGGAAATGTGTTGTGGAAAAGAGCTTTCTTAAAACTGTTGTCTTGAAAATCTCAGTCATGGCTGGAGAATGAAAGAAAAGACAATTCTAGTGCATTTCAGAGGAAGCTCTTCTACTCCCCCTGGACTGGTGCAGCTCTCCTTAGTCTTCCTCTGTAAAACATCATCCTTCTCTGTTGCAGATGGAGCTGGTGATAGCTCTGATGTGATTATGGGCAAACATTGCAGCTGGAGATAGCTCTGATAAGGTTCTGGGCAAACACAGCAGTGGGGCCTCTTTCTTTCCACCTGTCTGGTAGACTTGCACTGCTACTGATTTAGCCCAGTTGGACATTCCCGGGCCCAGAGCTCCAGACTTGCACCCTGAATCCTCTCTCCTGAAATTGCTCTGCTTGCAATTGTGTAAGAGAATCAGCATGCGGGGCAGGGAGTACATCAGCCCTACTGTTTGGGACACATGTGGTGTAACCATATGCATTACTCTGGTGCTGCAGGACCTTGACAGTGCTGTACATATTCCCCATTTCCCAGGACAGATCCCAAAATACTCCTGTGAACATCATTTCTGTGGTCAAATAACTGTTTGCTTTTGTTCACATTTTGTATCTGATTTGTTCCAAAATAATCAGGACATAGGCATTTGTACACATCACTAAGTCACCAGCTTCTCTGAGAGCAGCTGCGCGGGCTCCCGGCATGGAGGCCTGGTTTGTATTATGGCGAGGGAAACACTAAGCCTCTGGGGGCTGGTGTTTGGGGTGGTAAGAGGAAAAGAGCTCTTCATTGCAAGCCTGGTTTTCTTTTCATGGCCCAATATTTTCTTGGGTAGTTTTCCCTTTTTGACATGTTTTGGTTTGGTCTTGTGGTTCTTTTGCTGACCTTCTGGTTGTCTTTCCCACTGAAATGCAGTGACCTTGGCCAGATTCCACAGGGAGGAGATGCAGTTGATCCTTTTATGTGGTCTTGCCTCTTTCTAAACACTTATCCTGGTACATTCATGTACTGATAGCTCCAGGAAAGGCATATATATATCCTCCCGCATAAAAGGAAGAAGTAGTGGCTGGGGACTGCATTTCAGATGCCTGGGAGATGAAGCCAAGAGAGCTATGTCACTGCCATGCTAACCCAGCTATGCTGAAAGAAGGTCATTCCCATATTGATGCAGGTGTCCATGCATGCCACTGGGGTCCAGCCCCCACATGTGTGCATATAGTGGAAATGCTTACTAGCATTCTTCTATTGTACTTGTGTTTTCCAGTGACAAAAACCTCTTGTTCCACTCATTTTTTTTTCCTGTTTAGTGAAATATTGCTGAATACACATATAAAATCAATTGTGTAGTATTTTGAAAGAAAATGCATTTGTAATAGAGTTTGCTTTTAGTAAGGGGGATGAAATCACTGATGTTCTGCTGTGGGGACCTGACAGGAAGAGGAGATGTGGGAAGAGCCAGTATCACGCTGGATGTGTCAGGGACCAGCGAGGGCCAGCTGATTCCTGAGTGAGCCAAGCACAGTGAGAACACAGGTGGGAGCAGTCATCACACCGGCAAGGAGCCAAGATGAGGAATGGCAAGTCTGGGTCAGGATCAGGCCCAGCGACACTGGTCAGGCTCCGATAGAATCTGGTGATCTCCCAGCAAGGCCCCAGCAATGAGGCAGGTCTGAGGGCAAGCCGAGCTGGCGGGTGCAGCTCAGAGTCAAATTGTCAGAGGTACAAGACTGGGTGCAGGTGTAGCTGCTGTGACACAACCACAGTGTAGAATGAGCATGGACCAGCGGTACGGCCTCAGTTTCAAAGCAGCTCCCAAAGGACAGGAGGGGCAGACCCTCACCTCCAGCTTTCTTCATAACAGCCACTGCCAGCAAAGGCGCTGGCCATGCACTCCACCAGCCCAGCTCCTCAGCTCAGCCACTAAAACTCCTGGAAGAGGGATACTCTGGGCCCTGGTATGGTAGGAACTCATTAGCTTCCTAACCTCCCAGTGAAATATCAGGCAATCTGGTTAATTGCTCATGCCTGTTGACTAATTATAATAAAAAATGAGCAGTAGCAAATTACATGTTCCTGTTGCTTCTACTTTCCTGCTGTGATTAGACAGCTGCCTGCTTTGCCTGCCCTCAAAAGAGGATCTAGCCTTGACGTGGGTGGGAAGTTTGGATGAAGAGGTGACACAATCACTGCTCTGCGCTGTCATACCCTTCTGTGAAGGATGGGCAGCAGTGCTGTGAGGCTGTCCTGCAAGCACTAATTCTTTTCTGTAACTTTTGGCTGTCATTGCTGCGCACACTGACCAGGTACAGAGCCAAGAGTCTAAGCAACATAAGGTAAAGCTCAGCCTTGCTGAGGGAAAGTACAACCACAGCTGTAGTTTGTGTCTCTGCATACACTTACCTATGCATGTGCCTGGTGGGCAGGTATAAGTATCTGTCCCAGTAAACACCATAGTAGAGAGAAGAGGTCACAGCTTTTCCTCCTCACAATTCTGGAGAAAACTACGGAACTTTACCTTTGTTTACATGCAACTTTCAAAGTAGTGGGCAAATACAAATAACAGCAGCAACTAAAGTTATCATGATGATGGTAAATGGGATTTAGTTGATAATTTGTTTCTTAAACTCTGTTCCTGCCACAGGGACATGGGACCAGAGGATGTCAAAATAATGGTGATTGAAAACACCTCATTGAAAAGAGAGAGGAAAAGAGAGTCAGAGGAAGGCCTTGAATAGAGTAGACCCAGTCCATCTTGCCTCAGATCTTGCTCCAGGTTACAGTCTCTTCAGTAGCTAGATCAGTATAAAAAACTCCAATATTCTTCCAGTTGTCACAGTTCACTGTGTCTCTCTTTGTGCGTGTGTGCTGTAAGCTGTATCAGTGAAATGACCCAGGTTATAAGTGGCCCTCCATGGAAAACAGGCAAATTACATCCTGAATTATTTCACCACATTGTTTTACACTGAGCCCCAGAAACGGTTGTGCCAGGGCAACAGACAAGGGACTATGTGGATGGAGGAGGCTCTCACTGCTGGAGAGGGAGCGTTGGACCCTTTCCCACTGGCTCTAAAAAAATGGCAATGTTTTTGGGTGATTGGCTGAAATATTGCTTTGCTTAAATTTTCAGTCCTCAGAGCACCCCGTCCTCTTAAAAGAAGTCAGCTGGCAGATGCAGCTTCCACAGAAGACCTGCAGAGGGAGATCCAATCTGCTCTGCTTTGACATCTTTCTTTCTCTCACAACAGCTGGAGCTTGGGACCATCTCAGAGGCAATCTAGTCTGTTCCTGTGAGGTGTCTACCACTCTGCTGTGAGTACAGGGATCAACAGATAATCATCAGGTCCCTCAGCTGTAACTCCAGCCCAAGCAGTCTCCTTCTACCAGCAGGCACCTGCTGTGCAGGTGCTGGTGGTAACCTTTTGTGTAATGTGCTGGGCATTGCAACCAGTGCCACAAGGAGCTATTTTGAGCACCAGTGGAAATAAAAAATTGCTTCCATGACTGGAAAGCATCAGATCAGGTTGGGAGGGTATCAGCTGTTGGTGTGAGTGGGATTTTCCAGGCTCTTTATTTTTGCCAGATCCAGGGGAACTGTCCAAATGATTCTTCCCAGGAGACTTGGCTAAAACCTTAACTCAGGAAGTTCCAAGTGCCCTGCTTCCATCAGGGGGTAGAATCCACAACTTCAGGATGTGTCCCAGCAACTTGACTAAGTCATATCCGTGTTGAGAGGAGTCTCCACCCCACCTAACTCTTGAAGCTAGACGTGCAAGTCATAAAGACTGGCAGAGAGCAGACAAGAGGCAGTGTCCTGGTTAAGTATTCAGCTATGAAAGCTCCTGTGTACTCAGGGTGGTGTCTGTGTTTCTTTGCAGCATGACAGTCTGAATGCCCTGATTACTCGTCTTTTCAATCAAATTTCCTATTGCTCATTTTCTATGTTTTTTCAATGAGTCTTGCTGGTCGGGGGTGGGGGTAAGGGATACATATTGGAGAGTTGGTGCTTTTGCTGCCTGACAACTTGATCTTAGTGTCAGATGTATGGGGTCGTTTAAGCAAAAGGCTTGGTAGAAGTCATCTTACTCCAGAGCAGAGTAAAATTCAACAATACAAGGTACTGCTGGGCTGCAAGTGAACAGTAGAAACAGCTGTTGTCTATTGTGAAGGCTGGTTCTCCTCTGTCTTTTGCAGCTTCTGTAGTGCTGGAGATTGAGCAGATGATCAGTCTTGCAGTAAGGATGTTTGCCTGATATGTTTCAAAGAGAACTGAACTCTCAGCTGCTAAATTTGGCTGATTTCCTTTCTAGTATTTAGAAATAGTCTTCTTAACAAATGGTAGAAAAAGGAAATTTTCCAAATTTATGTATCCTTTATTCCAAGGATAAAAATTGTCCTCACATATGTCACCCACTACTTGGCATTGGACCAAGGCCTAAGATTCTGGTACGAAGAGATCATATTCCCTGTAGGATGCACATTTGCCTGGGACAGGTCTATGACCAGCTCCCTAGTGTTTGTTTGTCCCTAGTACTTAAACGGCTCTTCGAAATATGTTCGCACCCCACTAGGTGTTGCCATATGGCAGTACACAAAAAATAAGATCAAATAGGTCCCACGCAGCCCTCCCCTCCACACATGCACTGTTCATCTGTCCAGATGCTTCAGCCTATGTGTTTAGGGTTGCCTTTCACCCAGTTCCAGGCACGGGCTTCTCGCTGTACCTTCATTCTGCTTGACAGGAATGCATGCTGCCTCTTTCTTCCCTGTATCTCACTACTGGGGTCTTTCAGTCTTCATGCAGGCTCCGTACCTCTTCTCTCCCTGGCTTTAGCATATGAAGAGTGATGAGGGGTTATGTGCAGACCTTCGGGTGTGCTCTCCCTGGTCCTCAGCTCTTTGGGTGGACCAGGAGCTGATGACATCCACTGGAGGAGGAAGGAGGTATGTCTTGCCAAAATGTTGTGGTCTTTGGAGGGCCATGACTGAATGCAGCTGTGATGTAGGAGGTGTGAAGAGGGTGGGGAGTAACTGGTGTTGCATGGCTGCTGAGCTTGTGATGGCGCCTGCATCATCTCGGACTCAGCACATACTCAGCACTGGGTAGGTCAAAGGCAGGGACATACAATTCCCTTAGCTCCTTCCGCAGGGAGCCCTTGCTCCGAGGGGGTCTGAGCTGTCAGGATCCCAGTGTCCTACTCCTGGCTGGTCTGTCCTCACTGGCCGACTATTTTCCCAGCTGCTGTCCTCTCCACTGGAGGAGGTGGTTGCTTATGAGTCATCCTCTTTGGGAAAGAAATCTCTGGGTTCTTCCCCGCATGGTGTGAGCAGATGGGGGAAAAGATATCCATAACTATTTTATTTTTAAGGTTTCAGCTGAGGGCAGGAAGATTGGAAAATGCAGGCTTAAATTCCTAGCTTAGGGTGTCACTTATGAATAGGAGTCGGACAGAATAGTGCAGGAAATATTCTCACAGACTTCGAACTTGAAAGTTAAACAGTTCTCAAGTTAAAAACAACACCAACTTCTCATCTTTTTTCTTGCACAGGATGGTCTGGTGGGACACAGGAGATCTGAGTTCTATTTCTGGCTCTTGTCACCAGCTTCCTATGACCTTGGACTAGCTGCCTAACCTCTCTATGTGCCTCTATTTCCTCCTCTGTAAAATGGGGGTGATCACATTTACCTGCCCCATGTAGACACTCTTGTGACTTATTTCATAGCATAAAAATATAGGAAGGGCCATACGGGGTCAAACTGAAGACCTGACTCACCCAATAGCCTTTCTTTGGCTACACGGGGGAAAAGTCGAAACGTGAGGCTTCAGTTTTGCTGTCACGGGCTCTCTTCTGACCTTTCACAAAATAAAACATGTATGGAAATCATGAGGTAAGTGCATAGGGAGGAGAAATATATTTCTAGGATAGTTCTGGATGCCACAGGGTCAGTGAAGGCCAGCAGCAGCGCTGGCAGGTTAGGCTTCTGGAGCAGCCTAAACCACTGCTGCCCCTTCCTGGCTTCCCTGCTCTGAGCGCTCAGCGCTGCTGGCCGGGGACCCGTGCTGGCGCGGGTGGGGTGCCCGGCCGGTCCCCGTCCCCAGGGAAGGTGGGGGGAGTAGCCCCGCGCCCCAGGGCACGGGCAGCGCGTTGGGGCTCCCCGAGCAT
>NW_010099262.1:991-1271 GCF_000699245.1 Pterocles gutturalis | reverse complement strand
CACCCTGGTGACACGTGATGGGGGGGTGGTGACACCCAGTGACACCCCGGTGACACGTGACAGGGGGGTGGTGACACCCAGGTGACACGTGTGTCCCCTCCCCCCCAGCGTACCGCATCCACGTCAACGCCCGGACGGTGGCCATCCTGCGGGCGCTGCAGGAGGGCTTCAAACTGGACATTCGGGGCAAGACCGAGCTCAAGGTGCTCCCAGTGCCTCCCAGTATAGACCAGTAACCGCCCAGTAACCGCCCAGTAACCTCCCAGTAAACCCCCAGTGG
>NW_010099262.1:530-879 GCF_000699245.1 Pterocles gutturalis | reverse complement strand
CCCAGTAACCTCCCAGTACCCCCTAGTAAACCCCCAGTGGCCTGCCAGTACCCCCCAGTACACTCCAGCACTCTCCTAATGTTCTTAGTACCCTTTCAGTGACCTCTCAGTTCTCCCAGTGCCTCCCAGTATAGCCCAGTAACCTCCCAGTAACCCCTACTACCCTCCCAGTGGTGTCCCACTACCTCCCCAGTACCCTCCCAGTATTCCCAGTGCCTCCCGAGTACCCTCCAGTACCTCCCAGTGCGCTTAGTACCTCCTAGTGACCTCCCAGTGCTCCCAGTATATCCCAGTAACCCCCCAGTAACCCCCACCACTCTCTCACTGGCCTTCCACTACCCCCCCCGTA
>NW_010099262.1:0-285 GCF_000699245.1 Pterocles gutturalis | reverse complement strand
TAACCCCCCCTACCCTCTCACTGGCCTTCCCCTACCTCCCCAGTATCCTCCCAGCCCATCCCAGTCCCCCCAGTATACCGAGTGCCTCCCTAGTAACCTCCAGTACATCCCAGTGCGCTTAGTACCTGCCTAGTGGCCTCCCAGTGCTCCCAGTACATCCCAGTAACCCCGCAGTAACCGCCAGTATCCCCCTAGTGACCTCCCAGTGCTTCCAGTACATCCCAGTAACCCCCCAGTATCCCCCTAGTGACCTCCCAGTACCTCCCAGTAACCACCAGTAACCCG
>NW_010099261.1:10977-23210 GCF_000699245.1 Pterocles gutturalis | reverse complement strand
GGGGGGGGGAAGGAAGAAATAAACCAAACAACAACCAAAAAAAGCGTCAGAAATAAAAATATTCCGACAACTGAACAGAAGGTGCTTTGTCAAGAAAAGTATCACGATGCAGTACGTAAATTAAAATAAAATTTTGCTTGTTTAAGGCCAGACGAGTGAATTCATCCTGTTCTCAAGCAGTGACTGGGTTAAAGAAATCCTCCTGTGACACGTATGCCCGTTCAGATGTATTTCACACGGTTTTCTGGGGAGGGGGTTTCTGACCCTTCTGGGGGTCTTTGTGTGCAGGATCAAGAGCAGGATCCGACCCGAGGGGCAGAGCCAGCCTTAGGATGGGGTGAGTGTGGAGGGAGACTCTGAGTTCAAGAAATAAAAGCTTTTGAGCCCCAATGTGTGTGTCCTCCTGACTCTGCGCAGCCCACAGAGGAGAAATCGGCGAGGAAAGCAGGGAAGTCTTCAGAAACTGTTGGTGGGCACCGTTAAACATTCAACTGGGAAAAACTGCTTTGTAATGAATAAAGAGAAGCCAGGGACACCAGAACGGAGCCTGGAGGGAGATAAAACAAGTGTGAAAGCAAGGAAGGGCCAATGGGGTTGAGCAGGGGACTCCTACACGGTACGGAATCAAAAGCTAAAAACCATTTTCACTCCATGCATGAAACTGGAATCCTGCCCACAAACAGAATATGTTCCTAGTCCCTTCCTGTGCTGCAAGCAAGTTTCTGCAGTCTGGCACTAGCTTGCTCTTTTTCCACACTTTCATTTTCTCTCATTTCCCCCCAAAAACAGAACTTCGTTGAGCAGTTACCCAGGGCACCCTCATCCACTGCTGCTCTCAAGGCTTTGCAGTCAAGCCCACAGCCTTTCCTGTCCTCAGTCCTCTCACTATTGCCCCAGTCTCAGAGCCTTTCCTGGAATTTTGCCCCAAGGAGGGAGGTAACACTGTGGATGCTCCAGAGTAGCCCCCTGCATGGATCACTTCCACACTGCTGTAAGGCAGTTTTAACTCATTACTTCCATTATTTCAACCGATGGTTGTATATAGGCATGATTTCAGCATAAAATTATTCGCTTTAGTGTGTTTTGTCAGTACAAAAAGTTGAGAAAATTGAATCTCATTGCAAATGTTGCAAATGAAGATGCACAAACCGCATCTTCTGCACAGGACTTTCTAGCTCGCCATCCTACTTCCCAGCTTCCAGAACTGTATCTCTGACTTTGCAGCTCTAAAAGTTTAGTGGAACACCAACTTTTCAGACTGAACAAGCAATGACATATGTAAATGCTGTAAGCTAGGGGATTTCTTCTAATTTTTTTTTTTAATTGTCTCTTTCTTCTTGTAGACTTTGGCCACTGGAAGAGTGCCAGGGGGAGGGAAGTAATAGCTCTGGAGGGCTGGGCTCCAACCAAAAACCAGTTTTGAACTTCAGATAGAGCTATACGGATCCAGTGAAGGTGTGGACATTGGTGCTTCACCACAGGAAACACAGAAGAGAAGAAAACAAAACCAGCAGAGAAGAAGTGAAACCAGCAGCAAAGTACGTTCTGTTTGTCCTAGATTTTGATAGAGGGAGGGGGCAGAGGAGAAAACAGGTAACATGCTCGGGGTGCTTTCGTACCCCATTTATGATGTGCATCATTCTGGGACTTAAATATTTAAGGATTTAAAATTGACATTTCAAATATTGACATTTTAGCTAGAAGGGAGCTTGTGGAACTGGACGGATGGGGCGGGAACACGATCCCGGCAATCTCGGGGCTTCCTGCCAAAAGCTTCCCGCCAAAAGCTTCCCAGCACAACTTCAGCTTCCTGCCACAGCTCTTGTAACGCCCACGCCGTGGTGGTCAGCAAATACGCATTTTTGATCAAAAGTGACTGTATCTGACCACAGATCAGATTCGACTAGGGTATAAACAGAGCCTGGCCGGAGGGCGAGCTTGGGTCAGTTCTCCTCGGAGCAGCGGGGCTGCAGTCAGGGACTCTCCCCTTAGGGACTCTCCTGCCTAAGGAAATTCTTTGAGGTTGAGAGCCCTCCCTTTTATTAGGTGAGTGATTGTGCATTTTGGATCATTGGCCGTGAAGCTTAATAATTCTTAAGTCAGTCATGGAGTATTAATTCCTAGGTGACATTTCCAACTGGTGGATTGTTAATGTGATCAAAGTAATTTTGGTTAAAGGAGAGCTGAGTTTGAATTTGTTATCAGTTTGTTACAAATAATTCCCATTTATTACCTCATCTAATTTAATTTTGTGAGTTTCCACAACAATGGGAAAATTCCTCTATCTGGGAGCAAAAATTAGCCCACGCTAACGTCCCTGCTGCTTTGGTTGTACCGTAACTCAAAGCTGCGAGGAGCAGAGCTACATTCCTCAGCAGAGCTAACTCAGAGAAGAGGCAGACAAGGCAGAAAACTTGCCTCCTTTATCAGATCTGGAGGAGATGCTAGTTGGAATTTTTGTGCCCTGAAGCTGTCTGGCTTTATATTTGGCCACGCAAAAGCCAAATCTGTGCTACTGGAAATAAGCTGTGCTCCTGTCACCAGCGAGATCTCGTCTAGGCACACTTCCATTTATTTCTGGGTGCTTTCATACCACAGATGTGTTTTGTAGCAAGGGGGCTGGATTTCATTTTAAGGAACTGGCTTCAATGTGATGCAGATGCAGTTTGCCACCATTTCAACGAATTTGCCAGCGGTCCGAGTGCCAAGTGGCAATCGGCCAAGATTCAGCCGCCTTACTAGCACGGGTGGCCAAATAGAGCTGAAAGTAAAAGTGTCAGTTATTATTTATTGATTATTAATTGATAAGATTACTGGATTCTGAAGATTGAGGTGAGGCTTTAACACAGCCTTTTCTGAGTCATTACAGGAGAGGAGGGGGCTGCATGCAGTCTAGGCGCATGTAAGAGGATGATGTTGAAGGGAGTAACGAGCCTGGCTGCAGAGAAACTGAGACTGCTTCTGTGTTCAAAAGGACAGATGGCAGCAAGGTCTCTACATCCCCTCATGCTCAAAGACAGAAAAATAAACACTTGGGCACTGGGGACAAATTTGGGTTTTAAGCAAACACGCTGTTTTGGAAGTGGAGGAAAATCCCTGTTGCTGGCATCTCTGTGACTCGGTGTATTTATTGCGCAAAGGATGGTCACTGTTTAGCTGATGTTTTTGGAAGATTGATGTTTCAGCATAAATGGTAAGCAGTTTTTTTTTTTTTTTTTTTACAATTGTTTCAGGCCCACAATGGCTCTTGAAGACAACCAACAACAAGAGAAAGTCTGGGTTAATTTAGCAACAGAGTATCCTGAAGTAGTTTTATGTGTTGGAAAAATAAGTTTTGGTGAAAAAGCAAGAAAAAAGATACCAAAAAATTCAAAACAAGATCAAAAATACACCCTTGCCTGTGCAGTGTGTGCCTTGCTGAACTCTGGAGGAGGTATTGTAAAAGCAGAGATTGAAAATGAGAACTACAACTTAGCGAGAGATAGCATCGGACTAGATTTGGAAGAGACTTTTCGATCTCTTCTTGTGTTTCCAGACTGGAGAAAATACCTGGACTTTAAACAGCAAGATAATTACCTTTTGATTTTTATTAAAACCTGGAGCAGTGAAAACATAGCCTCCACAAGTGCAAAGCCACGTATTTGTAGCCTGAGTACTGGGTTGTATGCAAAAAGTGGTGCTTCTCTTTCCCACGTGAAGCCTAGCGAAGCTTTTTTGTTCCTTAAAGAAAAGCAAGATGAAGCCAGGAGAGAGCTTAGCCCAGGATCACCTCCTAGTAAGAGGAAGAGAGGGGCTGTTGCAGGAGACATGGATATTTCAAATAACAATGTTGCTGAGTTTTTTAATAGAGACCAACTGCGACGTGGAGAGACATTGACTTTCACAGAGTCAGGAAACATGGAATTTAAGCACTTTTCAACTGAAAAATTTTTGACTCGTGTCAAGGAGATATTACCTGAGTATATCGCTGGATTTGCAAACACAGGCGGCGGGTATTTGTGGATCGGTGTGGATGATGACAGCAGAGTGCAGGGGGTCAGCAGTGATGATGAGGACCTTGAAAAATTAAGACTTCTAATCAATTCAATTAAAAAAAAATTACCCCTCTTCCATTTCTGCGGGAGTTGGCATAGACACAACATAAAGTATGAACACAAAATCTTGAAAGTATGCGATGAGGCTGGAGATCACTGTGGCTACGTCTGTGCTGTGAAGATTCAGCCATTTACTTGTGTCGCATTTGCCGAACACCCGGACTCGTGGCTAGTGGAAGGCACCACCATCAGGAGACTGAAAGCAGAGAAGTGGGCTGAGTGGATGACGGCTGCCGATCCAGGTCCAAAAGAGCCAGGACAATTTTCATATTTCCATTTTCAATATTTCCTTTTCTTTTCTTGCTCCTGACTTGGCAGTGTTGTTTGCTTTAGATACTCTTACCCGCTTCTCAGTGTTCTTTGGGGGCCTGACCAAACCAACCAGTTTGACTCTTTCAGGTCCTTGCTAAATACCCATCTTTCCGCCGCTTGCATTCCTTAATGCTTGTTTCTGGCTGGAGCACGTCCTGGTGACTGGCAGCTTATTAATGCCAATGTTAGTGCCTGCTCTAGCAGCATGAGTTCTCCATGCCTCGAGTTGACTGCTTTTGAGGTTAGACCCCAGTGCACGTGTTATTTTACATAATTGCCATAGTCCACGGCAGTTGTCATTTGCAAATTGCCATTTGCTTTCAGGCTTAGTCTATATGTTCCCTCCTGCTTTTTAGGGGCATTCTCCACTGCTGCTGCCAGCCTAGTAAGCTGAGAGCTGCAGACAGATAAAGCGTTCATTTACCAGTTCTTGGGCAGTGAAAGGGATATCACTAACGGAGACTTTACAACAGCAGCTAATGAGATAAGGAAACCAAGAGCAGCTCCATGGTCTGTGACCTGAGCCTGTTCTGTTGCTGACCAGCTGCTGTCCACGTGAGTTGCAAGGTTTCTGTCTACGCATTGCATTTGTTATTTTAAAGAAGAGCGAAAGATGTAAAACCAGCATGAGGACAGCTTGTGGCAATTGCACTGAGGGACAGCTCATGCTATATCACATGGTTTTATTTCTTTTTTTTCCAGACCTTTCAAAGTTTTCTGAGACCTTTAAGCTAGAGCTCAGTCTGACAGAAGGGCCACCTCTGGCCAAGCCAGTTTATTCACACCAGTGCCTTGACAACCTTGATGATCTTTGTGAGAAACTCTTTCCAGGTAGGTCTGCCCATTGCTTTCACTGTCTGGTAGGTTTACAAGGTGAATCTCAAGGGCACAGTCAAGGTCAAAGACGAGTTGAAGACATTCTTTAAGCAGATGAAAGAGATGGAAATAGTTTGCAGATCTGACAGCAACATTGCATTCAAATGCCTGATGACCCCCTTCCCCAAGGACTGATCTTCTGCCAGCTATTGACACACGTACATGACGGAGCTCAGCTAGCTGAACGTCTCTGGGGACCGAGCACAGCCATGCCAACTTCTTTTCGCAATCCAGTGAAAAACAGGAAAGATGGGAGGAGATCACTTGGAATCAGCCCAGTGTAAACACATAAAGGGACTGGGGCTGGGACTGGAGTGGAGGGTCTACTCCCAGTTACAGTCCCAGCATTTCGGTAGCACTGCAAAATCAGCCAGGTGTCCAGGGGCTTTTCTATTGAGCCATTATTGTTTCTTTGTTTACTTGCCAGGTCTCCTAAACAAGGTTGGCAACAGCTGGCCCCATGCTGGCATTTTCAGCAAAGGGACTGAGCCCTGGGTAGGAGATGAGGATTGAGTTCCCTGGGGAAGGAGTCTTTGCAAAAGAATCTGGAAACACGTGGGGTCATTAAGGAAAATTTTGAAGAAGCAACAAAAATATTTCAGGCAGCTATGGTCTGTGTTTGTGGCCTTTCACCAATATCAATTCCCACAGAATCATTTCAGAGGGCTGGATTTGCATCTCATATACTAACACTAACTGCTGCTTCTCTTTTGCCTTGTTAGTGAAATCCCACAGCATAATATATACCCCGGAAAAACTCTGTGAAGATCTCCTCCAAGAGCATCCAGGGTTGGATAGTTTAATGGAAAATCAATCACAGCAGCTTTCTGAGGGACTTCTCATATTCTCCAGAAGCTGGGCTGTTGACATTGGCTTGCAAGAAAACCAAGGTGTAATTTGTGATGTTCTGCTAATAGCCGAGGACAGGCCACCTATCCTCTATACAATCTGTAAGCGTGATATCTCAGAGAATTTGTTTAAATACTCAAGAAATATAGCCAGAAGGCTGAAGGAGAAATTAGTCAACACAGGGGGGTATATTCACAAATTGTGCGTAATACCAAAGCTACTGACTTTGCCTCCAAAAATTAACTGTGGAAGAGAATGGGATCTGAATATTCAGGAACTGTATCCCCAGAACTACAGCCTCATCAGCAGCAGCAACTTGAAGGACCTCTTGCACGCTCTCACAGTAGCTCTGCTGACTTTCAAGTCCTTTTTAAGCGACCATGTTGGTTCTGAGTTTTTGAACCTCTTGACCATCAAACAATACCAGCTGCTGTCAGAAAATCTTCACAAAACTAAGAAGCTGTATGTTTATGGTCTACCAGGAACAGGAAAAACTATCGTGGCCCTGAAGTTCATGGAGAAAATAAGAGCTATGTTGCAGTGCACAAAAGAACAAGTTCTTTATGTATGCGAGAACCAGCCTCTGAGAGATTTTGTGCAGTAAGTACTTCCTCCAATTGTTAATTTCAGCATCCTGTTCTTTCACCAGCATTTTTAAATAGCTGAGTGCTGATCAGTATATTTGGTACGCTGTTTGGTCTACCACCATGGCAGTGTTTGAAGTGTGTACTTGGGATGTGTTTTTAGTAAGGCTAAAATTCTTTTCTTGACATCCTGAGCACCTACTAATAAATGTGTCTTCAATATCATGGGCATTCACTTTGTTCTGATCAAGTATAAACAGTAGTTTGCAATGCAGAGATTGTTTTTAATCTGCTTGTATCTCTTCTGTAGGCAGAAGAACATTTGCCAAGCTGTGACAAGAGTAGCCTTTCTGAGGGGAGACTTTAATTATGTGAAGCACATAATAATTGATGAAGCACAGAATTTCCAAGATGGGGAAGGTGATTGGTATAAAAAAGCCTGGACTCTAACTTCATCACCGCATCTCCCTGAGCCCGGCTTTTTCTGTATTTTCTTGGACTACTTACAGACAAGTCACTGCTACCCAACTGGTCTTCCAGAAGCAGAATGGCATGATCCTGTCGAGTCACTAACCCAAGTGGTTCGTAACGCTACCAGTATCTATAGCTATTTAAAAGAAAAGATGGAAGAGATTGTAGAGTACCCTACCCTCAATATTCCCAGCCAGCGTTTGAAAACGTTATTGTGCAGAGCCACGTGTGCTCATGCTGTGCGAGGCTGTATTGACATAGTGACCCACCTAGGCAGAAACGGAATAGCAAAGTACGTGGCAGAACATTGTCATACATACCTTAAAAAAGGTTACTCCGAGAAAGATATTGCTATTCTGTGCTACAGAGATGAAGAAGTAAAAGCATACCAGGAAATACTAGCATCAGAAATGAGGAAGTTAGAGTCAAATATATTGTTAGGAAGACTGGAGGGAGGGCTAGGGAAGTTCACTGTTCTTGACAGCATCCGTCGTTTCTCTGGCTTAGAAAGAACCATCGTGTTTGGTATTATTCCTCAATCCTTTTGGTTTCAGGATGAAATTTTAAGAAATATATTGGTCTGTATAGCATCCAGAGCTAATTTAAATCTACACTTGCTACATGATGAGTAGAAACAGGTAACTGCATAGGCTCCCAACACAGTCCTGGTAGGTCAATGGTTATGTATGTTTGAAATTTTTTTACTCTGTATTTGAAGGAGAAGGATTTCCTTTGTAATGACTGGTCCTCTCTAAAAGCCCAGACTTTTTGAGAAGCCTCTACAGTCTGTTTTAAATCAAATGTACTGTTTCAATAACACTAAGAGATAAGATACTTTGAATGTCAGTAGAATTACATCCTTCCCCAAAGGCCCCTTCCAAGGACTTGCAAAACCGGATCCTCAGCCTCTGAGTGCATGCAGGTGCACCACCAAGTGAAAGCCATTATACCAAGACAGGAAACTGGAAGACTTCTTGGCTTTCTCCAGCTCACTCCCATACTCACAGTACTGCTCAGAAAAGTTACCAAACAGCATCCAGCATTAGAAGCCTTTTTTTTTTTTCTCTTTTCATATCCTCTATTCAGATACATAGGAAACTAAAAATGGGGCCTTCTGTCCATGTTTTAGCTAGGAAATACAAATAAATGGCTATTACAGAAGTAGTTTCCCCACTCAGCTTCAGCAACAGTTAGCAGGGGTGGGAAGAACCCAGTTGCTTCAAAGAGGAGCTTTAGTGGGAGAAGGAAAACTTTGCATAACAACCCCCTTAGATATCAACAGCATTTTTTGTCTTGGTTTCAGAGATGCTGGTTAGATAAAACGCTACATAGAGTTAGATGCAAAATACTTTTGAAAGGCAGATCCAAAATTCCTGAAACTGGGTATCTAAAACTGAAGGCTGGTTGAAAACAAACCGTATCATTTTCCACCACAGAATGACCTGTGGCTCATTTGGTTTGGAAGAACAGTCCAATATCCTCCCAGTGTGATTATAAAGCACCAGTGATTTAACTGAATGTGGTTACAATAAGGAGAGGACATTGTACACAGCTGGAATTACCCTCCAAATAAATTTGCCTTTCAGTTCTCAAACCTATTAGCTTAAAAATTCTTGCTTTTCTCACTTTACGCAGCTAGAGGCACTTTCCATTTTTTTTCCTTAATCAACATACAAGGAACAACTACATCCGTGGTTCCTTTCATAACCCCCAAACCTCAACACTTAATCATGCCACGCTATCCATATAATCAGAAATATTTTAATGTGCTTTAATTCACATTTAAATCACTGCTAAGTTTATATTTACTATATGCTTAGATTTTCTTCCCCTGGGGACTCAAGCTGGAGTCTGCTTTTTTGTGTTGTCTATAGCATGCATAAAGAACCTGTGCTTCAATGTAAACATTTATATAATAAAATGTAATGTGATGACCAGCTGGTGTGTTTGCTTCTCATTCCACTTCTTCCCTGTTGAACCAAACACTGTGCCCTGCTGTGAGCCTCAGCTGAACCCATCAGGCCGCCACCTCCTGCAGCCTCTCACGGTGACTCTGCACGTTCATTTGAGCAGCACTGCATCGTTTGCAAGTGGTAAAAATTCAGCCTGTGCTACCGACTACTCCAGCTTCCTGGGTGTGATGCAAGGCTGCAAGTGGGGGTTGCCTTAGATTCTCCATTTGCTGAATAAAAGCAGAACAGGAATTCCACATGGAACAAAGGACTGAATTTATTAAGAGTTCATCCACCACCCTCACACTTTGGCACACCACTTAAGGCTGTTTAAAAGTACCATAAATGAACAAAAAAGCACACGGCTAAAACCCAACCTATTTTCTGACTACAGAAGAGAAGGCATTTAACCCTCCCCTTCCACCATTGTGAGAAATTCCACAAGTGCCAGGAGCTGTAGATGGTTGCAGAACGTATTTCAGCTCCGTTGAGTTCCCTTCCAACAGCACCCTGGCACGTTTCTAACACAACCAACTCTTTTACAGATGGGCCGGGAAGCTTTCATCATTATCAGCTGAATGGGGGCAAAGAAAGGATTTACACCAGCTGGGAATTCCTCAGATGGACACTTTCCAAATTTCCCAGGCAAATGCCCCCCTTTTCCTCATACAGATTCTGATCCTCCAGAGTTGTCCCCAAATTCTTCCATGCCTTGACAATGGCACTGGATTTTCCTCACAGCTCTCACTTTTCCCCATTTCTCAGTAGCCTTTTTTCCCCACATTCAGCCTTTTTTTGGTGCTTTTCATTTCCTCATGCCTGAGAGAGAGGTTTGATTAGCCCATAATCCATGCACCTCGTGAGGCAATCCCGTGCTACGTTAATGATGTGCTGCTTCTTGGGGTCATCCGCTTGCTTGCCGTGGTACGTCAGAATCTCCAGGAGCTCTGTCTCCACCAGCTTCTTCGCCAGCTCTTTGTCAGCGCTGATCAAGTTGAAGGCGATGACCAGTCCTCGGTGCTGCACTTCTAAGTTCTCGTGCAAGCAGAGCCGCTGCAGGATTTCGAGCCACTGGGTGGTCTTCAAGGGAGAGAGAGATCTTAGTATTGCTCTGAAGAATACATCAACCAAGACTGCGCGTTTGGTGAGGCATTTCTCAGCAGAAGGAAGCGCAGGGACTCACCTCTGCAGTACTCATGGCAGCTACGGTTATTTGATTCTTTAACTAAGGAAACCTGACTCTAAACTCTTTAACCCTATTTTTGTCACATTAATGTCAGAAGCCTTCATGGCAGTAGCACCACATAAAACATGTTTCATGTTTAGGTTGCTGCAAAATCTCTGTGCAAAGAATCTGATCAGTGTAGGAGATGACCAGAAGCAGACCCACCCCGGCATTGATTTTCCTGAGCCCCTTCTTTGGCTCAAACTTATCCTAACAAGCCCCAGAGTCCAATGTGTGCAACACAAGAGGGTTGAAGAGTTCTGAGCCACAGCTCTTCACAGCTATTTGGCTATGCAGGGTCTGAGTGCTCAGGACCTCCAGATCTGGGTGGGAAATGGAGATGTTCTGGGATCTGTAAAGCTCCATAGGTTATCGGTCAAGCTCTTCTCATTTCGGAGCAAAACAAGGTTTGGATTTCAGGTTATTTATCAAAAGCTTTAATGGCCTATAGAAGAATATTCTGCATTCCTAAGCTCACTTGAGAGTAACATCCTGGACTTAGCCTGAGGAATGGCTGTATAGAAGCGTTTCAGCTCTGAGATGAAGCCCATACAGAGGCAGGCTGGTTGACCTGGTGCAGGGATAGACCAGGAGCACACACACCCAGGTCCCAACTCCACCACTAAGCTCCTCACTACTAAACTGGTGGACGACATCGTCCTTTGGAGAGGCATTGCCATGACTGTGCCAGGCCCCTTCAAGGGTATGTCTACCCTGCCAATAATCAGTTAGGGTCTTACCACTTCAGTCATCTTCGAGCAGAGTTTCTTTTGTGCTGCTGTGAGCATGGCCAGAGCTCCTGCCGCCGCAACCTGGACCTTCTCGTCCTCCTCGCCGCACAGTAACACCACCAGCTTCAGCCGGTCATTTCCATCCGCCACAACCCGCTCTTGAACCTAAAAGCCCCACAACCCCACGATACCCAGAAACACCTCGTTGGGGTCACATCGCGGGGGCTCACGAACGGGCACCCACAGCCCAGCCCGAGACGCCCCACGAGTTACCTCCTTGTTGAGCACCAGGTTGCACATACACTCCGTGGCCGCCTGCCGAAGCTGGTCGTGATTCTCAAACATATAGTTTTCAATATCTGGCAGGGCCCTCTCTTTGACGATCTTCATCCTGTGTCGAAGAGCAGTCAGATGAAATACATCATGGGACAAGCAACAACCAACTTATAAAATCTTAACCGCAGGGAAGGCCTTGAAACACATCGGTGTCCACAGCACTGGAGCTCAGGACATGTGGTTCATGCCCTGTCTAATGCAGATTAGGTTCATGTTTTTCCTCTTTCTAGAGGAAAATGTGCCACTCTCCTCTTCCTGGCTATTTTATTAATTTTTCATTTCTGAGACCTTTGTAGCTCTGCCAAAGGCAGCTCAAACTGACCAGTCTTCACAGTCATAGAATCATAGAATAGAATCATGAAGGTTGGAAAAGACCTCAAGGATCATCAAGTCCAACCGCCAACCCAACACCACCCAACCCACTAACCCATGTCCCTAAGCACCACATCGCCATGTTTCTTGAACCCCTCCAGGGATGGTGACCCCACCACTTCCCTGGGCAGCCTGTTCCAATGCCTGATCACTCTTCAGTGAGCAAATTTTTTCTAATATCCAGCCTAAACCTCCCCTGGAGCAACTTGAGGCCATTTCCTCTTGTCCCATCACTTGTTACTTTAGAGAAGAGGCCAGCACCCAAGAGAAGAGCCCAGCAACAGTCCTAACAAGCAAAGTGTTCAACCGGAATTCACATTCACTCCTGGGGAAGAAAGACGGTCAAAAAGCAGGTAGACTCACCTCAGTTTATCACTTCTTCCTGAAAAGTTAGTGAGACCTAACAGAGCCTCGTAATTCTGGAGGCCATC